>NW_026461578.1:0-3101 GCF_021730395.1 Mercenaria mercenaria | reverse complement strand
ACCAGTGCAGACCAAGATCAGCCTGCACATCCGTGCAGTCTGATCATGGTCTACACTGTTCGCCATTCAGTCAGTAAATTTTCAGTGAAAACCCCTTTGAGTAATAAGTGGTACTGTCCAAATTGAAAGATGGACCAGTCCATTAGAGAAATATAGCAGGTTAAGGGTTAATAACGTTACTAAGTCAGAAGTGAAACAACTTACCTTAACGCTTATTCTGGCATGAAGGTCAGAGAACTGTTCCTCCACCAAGAACTTGTTTGCTCGCAACGGTCAATGGATGTATTCAAGAAGCCTATTATGTACTCGCCCTGTACCAGACGGAAGGCTAGAATATATGTTATAAGATTGTAAGACTACACAACTGTAATGAAGACTATATTTTAGTAGAATTGTTCTTTGATAAAGTCAAGTCGGTTAAATATTGTTGATGTCTGTAATTGTAGATCTCTTCCGTCTAAACTATCAAAAAGGCGTCGTCTGTGCTACGTCTTTTATTGAATTTAAGATCATTATACAGCACCCTCTCCAGACAATATGATGGCAGGCAATACTCAGTAACACTACAGTTGTCAATATGATCTTGTTTTCTGTGAACGATTTCTGACACCGCGGGTTCAAAGGTGCCTGAAAAGTCTCATCGCATTAGATACATAAGACGCTTGTCTTAGTAATATTAAGAGGTGTTCACAATTGCAATAGGAGAAAATTTCTTCACAAGGTAACCTTTCATTTACTTTAGGCGTGTGCTTTTGTTATTAGTGGGCGCCAAATTACGTATTATCTGGGTGCGATTTCGGCATTCTCCGGATTTTACGGAAAGCAATGTGCACTTTGAGCTGCATTTACGTCCGAAGAATGACGTACTACTATGGTTATCAGGAATATTTTGTCACACAGATATTGCCGAGTTTTATTGTTAGGGGTCCATTACTTTAACGAAACATTAACTAGGTCATCAGAACCATATAAGTGCGTTCGCGCAATCATGAAATAAAAAGCAGGCTTTTAAATAAACGAAAGGTCTTCACTTAATTATTGGAGCTTGAAAATAAATAAGCCATTCAAAAGTTGGTACTCTTGCATAAAAACTATTTTTTTCACCAGATCCGCCCATGTGTTAACGGGAGAAAAATCGTGTGCAAACAAGGCAATTCACGTGCTGTTAATACCCGGTTTTTATTTTTGAAATGCTTTCCCAGGGACGTATATGTATTTCTCCGCAGACTGACATCTGGTATCTGCGTCTTGTTTCTTTCATAAGAAAACTTTTTCTTGAAGCATAAAAGATGCAATCTAAACCACATAGAATGTTTTGCTGTATCAGTAACTAACGCCAAATGCGCTGCCCCCAACAACGTTCGTATTCGTTTCTTCCCATGTTTACTCCCATTTTAGAACTCGACGTCGATTTAGATTTTGTAGACAACCGTGAATGTTAAAGAATCGCGTGTAACCTGTGCGATTCTTTGTTTTTAGGAATCATATTTATGATTTTGGTAAGTATCAGTCGGTATGTTTTTATCTAATTTATCGAAGAATTTATGTAAACAGCTTGGAAGCTTAAGCTTGACACTACGTTCGTACACATCCGACACCAACTGTGTCCGTACTCAATATGACTCGAATGTAAAGTTATTATTTTTGAAATTGTGCTCGAGTGCACCAAATTGTGAAGTGATATGAACAATTATTGGTAATTTTATGTTTGTAATAACGAGAGATAAAAAAATCGTTTAAAAACCTTCAGGATGCGCTTTTGATAGTGTTGTTTATTTCTGGGCCCTGGATACAGATATTTAAAACATGTTTACCGTTTCCAAGAACAACAAGAATGGTAAATAAAAATGTACCGGAATCGTCAAGTCATCACATATGAAAACAATACATAAAGTCGTCGTGTAATGTTTTTATGCAAGAATAGCGACAATACACGTTTGTTTTGTGTATTAACGTCTGCAGAAGCCCTTGGGATAAGTTTGTGACCTCGACCTTCGGTCTCGGTCACTAACAATCCCGCGGGCTTCTGCAGACGTTAATACACAAAAAACGGGTATTATCCCTACATTATAAAATGACTTTCATGTTACCAGGCCAGGATACGTATCAATCATTCCAGCCGCCAGTGAAACAAGAGAGAAATATCCAGAAATCTCAATAAGCCCTATCTGTTTATTAAACATATTAATGATTCTGTCAATCATAACACATGTTGTACTTGTCTTGGTGCACATGCATCGTTGTAATACAGACAAACAAGTACGATAACTACGATGTACTGTGATGTTGATTAGAATACCTATATCTATCCGCTTAACCTTTAGCCAGCTGGCGGCAAGTGGTTTTGCCTTTGCGACCAGTGCAGACCAAGATCAACCTGCATTTCCGTGTAGGCTGATTATGGTCTGCACTGTTCGCTGTTCAGTCAGTAAATGTTCAGTGAAAACCCGTTTGAATAATAAGTGGCACTGCACATATTGAATAATGGACATGTTCATTTTAGAAATATAGCAGGGTAAGAGTTAAGGGGTTTCATTTGATCTCCTGCTTCCTGTCAAATAGTTTCGGTATATTTAATTACTCAGTTATTTATGACAGTTGTCACGTTTTAAGGAAATGACTTCTGAAGTGAGAATGGGCGTATAATTTTATTCATAAACGTACATTTTTATTTTAGACTCAATGTCCCTTTCTCTTTTAAAACCTTTTTTAACTGATCAGGCTGAGAAATGAAATAATCTCACCATACAACAATGTGTTTTGTTCAAAATCGGTCGATAAGATATAAAATCTTTGATACTGGTCCCCAAATTCAGTGAAATAACCCTTGACCCATGTTATTTCGTTTCGAGATGCAAAGTGATTTCTTTAGTTGTATAATGCTATACTTTCCTATGGCAATAAATAACTCCATTTGTTTCTACTTGCTGTGCCTCCTTACCAAAGCGATTTTCAATATCTCGGGAATTCTCGATAAGCGCCGGAAAATTTCAATTTATTCGCATCAATCAAGTTCACGAAATTACTCTCAAATATTTTCAGAAGCATTCAACACTATGAATGCTGGATTTTTCAACGAAATTTAATTTGATGTCACGATT
>NW_026461577.1:0-6222 GCF_021730395.1 Mercenaria mercenaria | reverse complement strand
CAAATATCGGTGTTGAAAAAAGGATTATTTTGCTTATTACAAGTAAACTGTTCTTGCAATAAAACATTTACAAGACACATTAGATAATTTTATAAGGAAGTAATCCTGGATAGTTTGTTACTTTTGTGTACACTTAACTAGCAACAAGCGGCTGCCTTTGCATAATTCATCAGTACATAAATTGTAGTTTAATGTATAATGTTTTATTGTTACAAGCGACAATGTCCTACAATTACCATCGCTCGTATCGTGTCATTATGTCATTGACGTGTCAGCGATTTTTGCAATATCCAGTTACAATATGACACGGAGAATCACGTTTTGCTTCTATATCCTGCTGTGAAATGGAGCTGTTTAATACATCATGAAATTTATTAAAGTAGGGTGTTTATATTTTTAAACCAAATACAATTGATGTCTAAAGCAAAGCTTTAAAGACGCCGTATTACTTTATGTGAGTGTCAGGGATTTTCTATGCACAAAACACTGTAGGTCTATGTGGTATGATACACATAGCAGTTATCGCTGATTATCGTCTCGTACAAATCTTTAAGCGTACCAGTCACCTGTATCAGTGTTTCTAACCATACCAAGTAATATATAGTGTTTCATTATATGGGGTGATACGTAACAAGGCGGTACGGTAGAAGAGTGGTACACTTCAACATACATTCGCAGAAATCTGTTATGAATTTGTTTTCATGTCATGGCATTTAACTCTCACAGCCTTTGTTAAAGCAAACTAATAGATGTTTTTTGTTGCACATATGGTTTTACCTTTAAATCATTTCCTGTTTTGTGTTCTGGGAAATCGATCTTTGATAACAGTGATGGTATTTTACTTACTTTATTTATCTCAGTTACCATAGTATATCTACAGTTCTAAAGCAGTCCGAGTCGATTACTTTGATTTCAATGAATGTACATGGGGTAGGGGATAGAATGAAAAGAAAATATGTCTTTAATTATTTAAAAGGTAAAAATCTCAATGTTTATTGTTTACAAGACACACATTTTACAGATAAAGAAGTGGCTTATATTCGAGCTGCCTGGGTATATGAATGTTGTTTTTTTTTAGTAATTTTAACAGTCCGTCTAGGGGTGTAGCCATTCTTATTAATAATAATTTCGATTTTGAGTTCAAAAGCATTGAAACAGACCAAAGAGGCAATATAAGATTCTTTCACTGGTTGTAGGTGCAGATGGGAAAACCCGGGCTGAAGGAACTGTTTAAAACTCTTAATCATCAAGGATTGCTTTACCCTTTTTAAACTAAAATTAAAATTTACTACAAAAATCTTCTGACAATTAGCTTAAAGCATTACACCCCGAGTTATTATTTCCAACACCGGTAAAAACACCAGAAATGCAAAAATTTATTATTTTTTACAGCCTCAATAGGGGGAAAAGATTTTATTTATAATTGCCTTTTGGATCAAACATGACCCAATTTTACAACATTAAAGTGAATTTCACGTTAGAAAAACGAGTTATTATTGTGGCGCTATAATCGAGTTAACCCTAAATTGACTGTTTAATTTTTGTAAAAAAAAAATTCCCCCTAAACTCGGATTATTTCTTCAAAGAAGAAGAATAGTCTAATAGATTGCGGAGAGAAAAAATATGGAAGAGAAACAATATACCGGCTTAATAAAACCCCCTGTTAAAAAAAGGCAAGGTTTAAATTTTGTTTCTTGTTTTAGTAACCATCTAATGTAAAATGTTGCATTGACCCCGGGTTCAAAACAGATCCCCAATGATTTTTTTAATTTTAAATTTTTGGTAAATTTTAGAAGGCAGATCTTACGGAATTTAAAAATTTCCCTTTGCTCCGAGATAACATACTAATAAATAAAAAATTAAAAACAGATTAAGATAGAATAGCCCATAAACCAAAAGCTTCTTTAGAATCTTTAAAAAATTTTAAAAGCAATGAATTTTTAGGAAAATATAGTGATAATTTGTTTTTAAATCTGAATCGGACGGGGGTAAGACTATTTCCTACTCGAACAAAAGAAACAAGAAGATAAAAGACAAGAAATGTTTAAAAAGAAAAAAAGTAAATTGGGAAAAACAAATTCTAAAAAATACAATTAGGGAACAAAAAAAACAAAACATCTAAATTAAACCAAAAAAATGAGTGTTTTATTAGGCAAAAGCAAAATGGTTTTTCCCCAAAAGGGGGAAAAGCCAACAAAAATTTTTTGGGATTTGAAAAATAAAAAACATAAATAATGCATTCGTTTTGTACACGGTACTTTGTTAAAAATCAAAATAACTTAAAATGAGGTTGAAAATCAAAATAAATTTATATACACTCGAGAGTTTTCCGAAAAATAAGAAATCCCAAAATTCAGTGAACAAAAGGTTTATTTAATTTAAAGTAAAATGTTAAAAATTTTAAGAAGATGCGTAATGTTTTTTCCCCCTGGAACTAGTGGTTTACAGCATTTTTTTAAAATTTTCTTTTTGGTCAAAAAATCAGTTTTTTAATTGGAGAAGTCTAACTCTGAAACAACTGTAAAACTTGCATACCAAAGTTGAAAAGATAAAGTATTAAAGAATTGACGTCCCATTTCACTTTTAAAAAGTATATATAAAATTGCTTCGCTAGTGGAACACAAGTCTTAAAACATTTTTTGAAACTCATAAGTGAAGTCAAACGGGTTTTATTAGAAAGGTTATAGGGTAAGAAGATTAGTATATGTTTATGCAATTTTAAAAGGAACATTAGATAAAGAAAGCACTAAAATTGTTTTTCAACCCCATTTATCAATTTCATGGTCTTTTATTCAAAGCTCTACATTTTTCAATTTCAGAGAAATTTTTAAAATTGATAAAGTTTTTTTAACGACTTAAATCAAGTGTAATTATAATGGGGATTACAGATTTATTCAATATTAAGCGGTTGTCAAGTAACCCATTTCCCCCTTTCAATTCATCCTCTGCTGAGACCTTCAATTCTAAAAAAAAAATTTTTTTATTTATTTGGGTTTCGGCGCCCCCAAAAACAGTTAGGTATTAAAAAAACAAAACCCAAAAAATTTAAGGGATTTAAAAAAATTTAACAAAATTTTTTTATTACTAGCGAGCACAACACAAGGAACTGAAAGATCTTTGCAAATACTATGCAACTTTTGAAACTATGCCCAAAAATTTGTGTTAAAAATTATTTTTGAAAAACCAAAGCATTTCGGATAGGCTAAAAAACAAGAGGACCATGATGGTCCGAATCGCCACCTCTTTCCCCATGACCCGTTTTTAGTAGCTTTTTTTTTTCATTATTTGAATAGTGACCCAGTTTTTTTTCGCTATTTTTTCCCAGTTTTGAAATTTTACCAAGATATTATCAAAATAAAAAATTTTGACCAATTTTCATGAAATCCTTGAAAAAATGGTCTTAGAGGGGTCCGGTTTTTTTATTTTTTTGACCTATTGACCTAGTTTTCGAAAGTACTGACCCTGTTTTGAACTTTACCAATATCATCAAGGGAACATTTCACTAAAATTCATGAAGTCTCAGAAAAAAAAAGGGCTCTAGAGAATCACAAGGTTTTTTCTTTTTTATACCTACGGGCCAGTTTTTGACCGCACGTGACCCAGTTTCGAAACTGACCTAGATATTATCAAGGTGAACATTCGGATCAATTTTCATACAGATCCCATGAAAAGTATGGCCTCTAGAGAGGTCACAAGGTTTTTTTATTATTTGACCTACTGACCTAGTTTTATATGGCACGTGACCCAGTTTCAAACTTGACCTAGATATCATCAAGGTGAACATTCTGACCAATTTTCATAAAGATCCATTCAAGGATATGGCCTCTAGAGAGGTCACACGGTTTTTCTATTTCAAGACCTACTGACCTAGTTTTTGACTGCAGTTGACCCAGTTTCAAACTTGACCTATATATCATCAAGATAAACATTCAGACCAACTTTCATACAGATCCCATGAAAAATATGGCCTCTAGAGAGGTCAAAACGTTTTTTCATTATTTGACCTACTGACCTACTTTTTGACCGCACATGACCCACTTTCGAACTTGACCTAGATATCATCAAGGTGAACATTCTGACCAATTATTATGGAGATCCCATGAAAAATATGGCCTTAAGAGAGGTCACAAGGTTTTTTCATTATTTGACCTACTGACCTACTTTTTAATGGCGCGTGACCCACTTTCTAACTTGACCTAGATATCATTAAGATGGACATTCTGACTTAATTTTTATGGAGATCCATTCACAAGTATGGCCTCTAGAGAGGTCACAAGGTTTTTCTATTTTTAGACCTACTGACCTAGTTTTTGACCGTACATGACCCTGTTTCGAACCTGACCTAGATATCGTCAAGATGGACATTCAGACCAACTTTTATACAGATCCATTGAAAAATATGGCCTTTAGAGAGGTCACAAGGTTTTTCTATTATTTGACCTACTGACCTAGTTTTTGACCGCAGTTGACCCTGTTTCCAACTTGACCTAGATATCATCAAGGTGAACATTCTGACCAACTTTCATGAAGATCCATTGAAAAGTACGGCCTCTAGAGAGGTCAAAAGGTTTTTCTACTTTTAGACCTATTGACCTAGTTTTTCAAGGCACGTGACCCACTTTCGAACTTGACCTAGATATCATCAAGATGAACATTCAGACCAACTTTCATACAGATCCCATGAAAAATATGGCCTCTAGAGAGGTCACAAGGTTTTTCTATTATCTGACCTACTGACCTAGTTTTTGAAGGCACGTGACCCACTTTCGAACCTGACCTAGATATCATCAAGGTGAACATTCTGACCTATTTTCATGAAGATCTCTTGAAATATATAGCCTCTAGAGAGGTCACAAGGTTTTTCTATTTTTAGACCTACTGACCTAGTTTTTAACCGCACGTGAGCCAGTTTCAAACTTGACCTAGATATCATCAAGATGAACATTCAAACCAACTTTCATAAAGATCCCATGAAAAAGATGGCCTCTAGAGAGGTCACAAGGTTTTTCTATTATTTGACCTACTGACCTAGTTTTTAAAGGCACGTTACCCAGTTTCAAACTTGACCTAGATATCATCAAGGTGAACGTTCTGACCAATTTTCATGAAGATCTTGTGAAATATATGGCCTCTAGAGAGGTCACAAGGTTTTTCTATTTTTAGACCTACTGACCTAGTTTTTGATGGCACGTGACCCAGTTTCGAACTTGACCTAGATATCATCAAGGTGAACATTCTGACCAACTTTCATAAAGATCCCATGAAAAATGTGACCTCTAGAGTGGTCACAAGCAAAAGTTTACGGACGCACGGACGCACGCACGGATGACGGACGGACGACGGACGCCGCGCGATCACAAAAGCTCACCTTGTCACTTTGTGACAGGTGAGCTAAAAATAGTAATATAAGAATTTGTCAAGGTCTTAGACTACAGTAGGAATCAGAGTCATTTAAGTTACTTGGAGTCAACTTCACTTTAGGTATGGATAATATTATTGATGAAAACTATTCACAGAAAATTTAGGAAATTAAAAAGCTGTTTAATCAATGGTCAAAGAGAAAAATTAGTCCAATAGGAAAAATTGTGGTAATTAAAACATTAGCAATTTCTAAAATTATAAAGCACCTTATTATGAGTTTGCCTTATAGTAGTATTAGAATTACCGAAGCGAGCTCAATCTGACCCCCCTGACCCCTTGTCCCTATTCTATAAGTGGACTTTAACCTTGCCCTAAACTTAAAATACTAACTTAGTACCCTTGATACCCTGAAAATCTTTTAAATCTTTAGTTAAACCGAATGAAAACCTTTGGTTTAACCAAAAAAAAGATTTAGTCTTTGGTCCGGACTGACCAATGCTGGACAATTAAAAACCCACAGGTTTTAAACCCAGTTAAAACCAACTAAAAAGTTTTAAATACATATGATATAGATGAGTTTACAGAATAAAATATATTGTTTGAAAGAAAGAAAATTTACTGATAATATAAATCCTCATTATGTTATAACAAAAAACGGGAGAAAAATGATAAAGGCTACTTGTTCATCTTGTGGAAAAATGAAATCAAAGTTTGTTAAAAGTACAGGGGGTAATTTAGATATTCACAAAGCAATGTTACCTTTATTACCTAAGAAAGGTTTAACACTTCCATGGATATAATTATTGTGGGCCAGGAAATCCCCTAGATAATGGACCCCCTGTCAATGAACTGGATGCAGTA
>NW_026461576.1:0-58593 GCF_021730395.1 Mercenaria mercenaria | reverse complement strand
TCGCTTAAATCAAATTACAACGAGGTGGGGTGTGGCGGGCATTTATACAACGCAGGTTGGTACGAAATACTCCTTCAGTGTTTGAGCAAATGACTTAGAAATATATATATAAAATTATCAAACGGCAGATTTCTTAATAAGTGGATTTTAAGGTGTTTCTGAAGCACTTTGATGGCATAGAACGATGCAAGTTTCCGCCCTTTTTTTAACAAAACCTATAGTTTACGAATGTACGGTACGGGTACGGTACGGGATTAGAAACAGCTGTGACTCAATGCAGAGTTTGAGCGCTGGTATAAATAACAGACTCCAGTATATGGTGGACGGATAGCTCAGTGGTTTGCACACTCAGTGGTTTGCACACTGGCCTTCAAATCCTGAGGTCGGGGTTCGATCCCCGGCAGCTACTCGGGAATTTTCAGAAACGCTTTTCAGTGTTTCCCACCCAACTAGAGGTGTACTGGTCAGGAACCCAGGCAATCCTTGCGTGTATCAGTGCTATACACTGGGCACGTTAAAGAACCAGGCTGTCTGTTCGCAACGAGCTAGGCTAAGTTAGCCGGACAAGCCTGTGTCTGATTTCTGATCTCTCTGTCGTGAGGGCTTTGTATCACTCTGTCCCTCTGGTCAGATAGCTCTGTGTCTGTACTAGTAGAGGATGAATTATGCGCCCTGTGTGGCTGCATTTGAACTATGTAAAGCGCCTTTGAACGTGAAATTGATCATGAAAAGGGCGCTATATAAACCTGGTATAATATAATATAATATATATATATATGTCGGATTGAAGCAATTTGAAGTAAAAGTACTTTAAATGTATATATTTTGTAACCATGGTGATACTTACCCTAACCTTAAGTCAGTATATTATATATTTTGTACATTAAATGCATGCGAACATACAATAATTTGCGATTTTTTGCCGTACGCGACATTAGATAATCACTTCCGGGCATGCGCAGAAGACCGCACCAAATCTGCAGTGAGCTACATCGAAACCAAATTGGCACGGTGTTGGGGTAAATATCGACCCGTCCGGAAAAACTGTAGCGAGTGCCTTTAATGCAAGTATCATAAATGTCAACTACTGTTACTGTAAATAACTTATACAATGGTTTAGAGTATAGCGGAATTTAGGGTATAGAGGTTAGGTTGATAAATTTTGTATTTAGACAGGAATTATTGTATAAATATTCATATAATTGTTTATTGGCATGCTATCTATCTATCAATCTATTTATCTCTGGATACTGCCAACCCCTCTCGCGAGTGTTATAGGCAGGAAATAAGTGCACGTCGGATTGTTAGTAAATAGATGAGAGAGAGATAAAACCTGACAGTGAAAGCATGTCAGGATAAGTGAGACTGGAAAAGTGTTCTAGTCATGATTAAAATATTAATACAATGTAGTGAGAAAAAAAGTGAAAAGATAAAAAGTAAAACACCGGGAGCCTCCTTACAACCGCCCGCTTGAACTTTTCAAGGTCGAGCAGGATGGTAATGTGACTTAGGAGTTTGTTCCAAAGTACAATGCTGTGAGGAACGAAGGAGTACTTGTGGTAGTCAGAGGAAACCTGTATTTGTCGTAGAGATAGAGGATACATGTGTCATATTTAACTATGAGAGACTTGGATATATGGAGGGAGATTAACTGCAACTAGGTTATGATATATTTTGTAAAACATGATGAGCGGGCAGTCTAGTCTGCGATATTCAACGGAACGCCAGCCCAGGTCTTCCTGCATGGCTGTTATACTAAAGAGAGGGGAGTAGTCCCTCTTTGCCCATCGTACCGCACGTCTGTGGACCATTTCTACCTTGTGAATGTGTCAGGATGCGAATTATATGACCAAGGGAAGTGCCTACGCCTTTAGTATTTTGAACAATGAAATAGGTCCAATCGCTAAGGTGACTATGTCTTAGACTAGCTGAAAAACGAAATTGAATGTCCTTTGTTAAAACGTATAGCTGGTGAGACCAAATATCTCGTATATAAAATTTTCCTCTGGCTACCTTGCCTAAATGTTTCGTGTACCAATGATTCGAAAATGATTTCAATTATGAGCTAGAAAATTTCAGGGATCAGGCAAAATATCATTCAATGTTTCAACTATCAATCTTCAACTCAAAATCAGCAGCTTAAACTCCTAGGCTGGAGATACTATACTTAACTGGTCTTTGTGTTGAAGTTCCCTTCAGACAATGTCTTTGAACAACAACGTACGAGTCCTATCGCATAGATGCTCAGCCTATGTTCTTTTAATTAAAGCTGCAACTCACTAAGATTGCCCTGACTCCTGGATGCTCAGCGCCTATATGCTATCAGTTATAGCATTTTACTACCATATAGGTATAACCCTGATGCCTTGGCTGTACTTCGCCAATAACGCTGAACTAAATCTATAAGCTGGAAGGCTCCTACTATCTCAGTAGATCACCAAAACCTATGTCTCTGCCTCAGCTTCCCGATGCTCAGCCTATATCTGCCATCGGCTATAGCATTCAACTACCCTTAAGGTAAAACTCCTATGTGCTGGTCCTATAGTTCGAAACCTTGTTGAAATTCTGCAACTCTTCTTTAGTCTATGAACTTCAAACGTTTTCTTTTTAATAATTTATCCGCCCTGACAGTGTAGTTGCAATATCTTCCTCATCAAGGTACTGGGATAAATTATTAGTTGAATCCTCGATTGCTGGTTACCAAATGATCTCTCTGTCATCCACCTACCTATTTATACCTTAGCAAACGTGAGCTTTGATTGGTGCTACTTATAGAACATGTTCTGATTGGTCCAAATTTATACATAGTATTTTACAACGAATACTTGCTCTATCAAATATCCCTTTAACTATTGTTTGATGCTGGGATCCAGCTATCGGCAAAATGAACCCAAATCAGCCACAAATGACCCAAAACCTATTATTAACAGCGATTCAACAATAATTATAGCAATGATAGCATGAAAAGAGAGTCAAGCACTCTCTTTGCTTATGTGTTACGTTATCAATACATCAAATATACAAATTATTCTGACAGAATGTTGGATTTAGTGTAGGGACTCCAGATAGTTGACGCATATTCAACTTGTGGCCGGACCAGGGACGCGTATGCTAGTTCTCTGACTTTTTTATTATTTGTTGCTACACTCCTTTTAATGAAACCAAGAGATCGATCTGTTTGCGTTGGAAGTTACTTTAGATATGTGTGTGTTAAACTTAAGGTCAGCGGATAGATCTAGACCGAGATATTCAGCATAAGATACGGATTCTAAATTTGGCTATGGAGCAGATACTGATGTTTAATCACAGTTTTGTTTTTGGTTATATAAATAACTTGGCACTTTGAAGGATGGAACTCAATGTGCTTATGCTTCTCCCAGAGTACCATGTTGTTTCGATCATGTTGGAGTGATGGAGGGTCTGAGGAATAGTTGATGGTAAGGTACACAGCAGTGTCATCAGCAAATAATCTGACTTGAGATTTTAACACAGAGGAAAGCGCTGGTTGATGTAGAGAAGGAAACAAAGGCGGCCTAGGACTGACCCCTGGGGAGCCCCTGAGGTAACAGGCACTTCGGAAGAACAGTCACCATCCACAACTACTGTCTGTCTACGGCCAATGAGAAAAGACCGAATCCAGTTTAGGATTTGAGGACAAACACTATGTTCTTGAAGAGTGTATAAGAGTTTGAGATGGTTTACTTTGTCAAAAGCTTTAGAAAAATCAAGGAGTATGAGATCTGTTTGTTTACCAAAGGAGAAGTTGTTCACAAGGTAATCAGTTAATTTAATGAGCTGGATCTCACAGGAGTTTCTTTCTCTGAAGCCATGTTGAAGATCATAGAGTATGTTGTGGATGGTAAAGTGAAAAGACAGTTGGGAGGCAACTATATTTCAAGGGTTTTACAGAGAATGCATGTAAGGGAAATTGGGCGATAGTTTGATGGATTACTGGTATCTCCTTTTTTGTAAATAGGGCAGCCATTTGCGCTGGTCCAGTCATAAGGAATGTTGCCAGTGGTCAGGGACTTTTGAAAGAGAACAGTGACGATGTCAGCAACCTCCTCTCTCAACTCCTTCAGGACAGTAAGGCCCTGCAGCTTTGTTGGCATTAAGGTTGGCAGGGAGCTTTAATACACCTACTTTACTGATGATGATGTCACTCATTTGGGGGTATTTACAGCCATTTCTGGGGTCCAGAAGCTTAAGTTTTTGTATGCATGTCTGTTTAAGTGAGAGTAGTGAAACTCGGGAAAAACTGACGGAAATTGTTTGTTAAGAATATTTGCTTTTTCAATGTTGTTACATTTAAGAGAGCCTGAGTTTTGATCTTTTAGTGGCAATACCTTTTGTGAATCTTGTTTTGAACTTTTATAGTATAGAGCTTTTTGTTACAGACTTGACTTTGTGTGTCAGTTCCATTTTCACCTGCAAGATTCAAAATGTTTTCTATATAAGAATCATATGATTGTTTAAGTTTAGCTTTTGTTTGAGATTTTAGTTTCTTGAATTTTACCCATCGTTCATGATCTGACTTGATTTTATTAGTGTTTGGTTTTTTGATATTTTTGTAGAGCTGTTTTTTTTTGTGGATTAGTTTCTTAATGGATTTTGTTATCCAGGACAGAGATGGTTTTGCTTTAATTCTTTTAGTAGATATGTATTTTGATATGCCATCCTCAAGTGTGTGTTTGAACCGGGTCCAAAGGTCTTCAACAGAGAGAGATTCGGCTTTTTAAAGTATAGACATTCTGACATACATTTTAAATGCTTGCTCGTTGTGTTATTTTTCATATGTCATCAAGTGAAAATCGTGGCTTAATCAGTGTGTATGTAAAAACATTAAGTCAATGAAAAATATTTGATAGAAATTTAAAAAGCTGAATGTTTTTGAAAAAATAAATACATTATTATTCTGATTTATAGTAAACAAATCTAGGTAAGTTTGTTTTGATGTGGATTTTAAACTAATAATGGAAAAAGGACCAATAAATCTGCACGTATGTAAGCAATAAAATATAAAACATTGAAATTTATTATTTTTAAGTAAAAGCAATCTGACTAAAGTACTTGATCTTCTAAACGAAGATCTGAGAACGACCCATTCACATTCGTCTTCTGTATATTTTGGATTTCCATTATTGCTATTTTTATGTTATCCAATCAGACGACGATTGTCAAAGGATAAGAAAAATATGCGGTTATTCCAGGACTCGAACCCGGGACCCCTCGCTTACAAAGCAAGTGGCCTACCGACTGAGCTAGCCGGCTATCTGATACATAACGACATAAGAATTGTAAATATCAAAAGTCAATGCTACATGTAGATTTGCAAGATGTTGTAAGCTAGGCTCTGATTGGCTAGCGAAAGAGCCGTCAGAACGAGGCAATGAATAGGTCGTTTTCAGATCCTATGCGTAGCGTAATATAGGAGATGTACTTTAGTCAGATTGAAGTAAAAGTCGGCTAATTTCAGTTTTATTCACACTTTCTATTTCAGCCCCCATCCCGCCACTTAAGTGAAGGTAAAAGTTTTTATTCTTTTCATAGACATTGTGACTCGAAGTGTACATTAATTTTCATAACCTATATAGATGTCATATAGATTAGTTATTAGATCTACATGCAAGCCAGGATCCAGGGCCGGACCGATTTCTCTGTCACGCAAAAGGTCTAGTGCCGAAGAGTTATTCTCAAGTTATTTGGGATTTTCGTTAGTACAACATGAAAACAAACTAGGGATGCGCACACTAGTTTATGGCTGTCTTAAAATTCATATCCAAATATGTGTTTTGAACATCAAAGAAATACTTCGTCCTTACTAGCATTTTTTAAAAATAAAATGTAGCGAATATTATAGGTTTTCACTGATACTAGGGCAATACTAAAATAGTCTTTGATTTGGCTTACACTAATGCAGCAATTTGCAATACCTCAAAAATGAATATGGTAACTCATAAAATAACAAAAGCATAAACAAGGAAGAAAATCTTGAAAAAAACACATTTGTATCGAATATTACGAAACATTTCCGGAAAAGACAACTGCCTAACAAAGATAACCATCATAGTCTCTTTCTTTGATGCATTTTCTATTTTAACGACAAATTTCCGCCCTAAATTTGATCATTTGCCCTGGAAATAAACCAAAATTACTGTATTACTGACTCTGTAATATCCGATACATTTTAGTGTTATAGCCGAGACCAACGTTTTTGACACTTGCCTTAATAAATGTGCAATTTTGAGAACTGCAAAAGAAAGAAACGAGATGTTTTAATATTTGCTATATAAGGAAACGTTAGCATACATTCACAACTGTTTGTTTTGTTATACACACAAGAGTTATATCAATTCATGCACAAAATAAAGCGTCCTTTTGGTTCTATTAACTATTGAAACAGAACTCTAATCTATGTTTAAATGAGATAATTTGTATTCATCGGCTTTTGTTCTTAATAGTTTAATGTTTTAAACATGCATGTCACAATGAAAGGTTCACAAATTCAACAGAACAGTAAAACATGTAATATTCGAAATATATATACTTTATCTGGGGAAAATCATAAAAATATTTCAGCTGGAGACATAGAACTAACGAGCTATCAAAACAGTACTTACCAAAAATCTCCTGTCGGAATTTTCAAGCTAACAATGTCAAAAGGTTACACACAAGTGCTGCTGAAAAGCCTTCGCGTGTTATAGAAACTACATCAAACCCCAAATCACGTATAATAATTGACTAATTAACAGGCTTTAATTTGTAATTAATCAGATCACATATAGGATATAACAGTATCGTATATTTCAGAATGTATTCGAAACCAATGTTAGCCTGAAACCTGTATTATATTACTGATATGTTTCTACACTCCTACGGGAACTATTTATTCGGAGGAATGCTGAAATGATATTAATCTCGTGTTAGAAACAATACACTCTTGGTATCAAATCATACCTCTTTGTACTTGTTTATCAAATCATTTTGCTTCTTACAATTAGAAATAAATCTTTCGTTTGAGTCAATATAACTAACAATTTTTTATGACTTTATATCCATACTTTTAGAGACGCCGGTATACACATAGATAAAAACATGTGTCAAATGGCACGGTCTCAACGATTATGTTCATTCTTGTAATCTTGGCGATCGGAATATCAAACCACTTCTTTCTTACAAGCCGAGATATATTGGATCGAATGTTGTTTGTTTAAGAAGTAGTATTACAGTTCAACAGTTTATATTTCATTGCTGTAATTAATATCAGATGCGTTGAACTATGTCACGAAAAATAAGAAACGGAAACGGCGACAATATCGAATATTACAATTCGAGGTTTTTTTATTATGAAAGTTTTATTATTCTTTTTTGGATTCTAGGGCCTTAAATACCTCTCTAATTATATGCATTGTACTTACTCGAGAGTCGGTAACAAAATAAAGTTCAAGTATGCGTAAACGGTAGTGATATAATGCTGATCAGTGCTTTCCCAAATAATTTGAGAATGAGTGAAATACGTTCACATGACCGATAAAGATCCTGATATTTTAAACTACTTCCTAAAGTTTTCATTAAAAAGCCATTGGATTTAGAGAAAATAATGTATAATAGGACTCATATTGGGCATCAGAGAGTGGTGTGTATAATTCTCAACACCTTTGGAATTTTACTGTAATGAAACACGAATAAAAAATATAAAAAATGTTTAAGAGCCTGTTTAAGGAGTATGTACACGGTCTACACTCTTTAGCCCAGTGTTGGTCAGAAAAAAACACTTGCACAGGTTACTGGTACTTAAATACAATATAGAAACATTTGCATATGTGTTCATACAGTGGTGTACATTGAACATTCGTGTTATAGAGTGCAACTCCACGAAAAGTGGCGGACGTTCCCCAGTTTAAATAAGTGTCTAGCCCTAAACGAGAAAATGGCACAACAAAACAAACTACAATTCACAGAAGGGGTCCCAGGTTATGAAGTGGAGCACGTGTATCAAATTAACTGTCAAAGGACAAAATTAAGGAGCAGGCACCATATCTAAAAGGTGATTAAACAATACGCATGCTTCGTTTGACTGTTCAAACCTGTTTACGGACGTTAGTAGAAATGCATGCTACCGTCTCTGCCCCGGCTAGCCCTGGGTTGATCAGAACTCAACATTTGCATATTAAACAAAAACTAGAATGTGTCATGAAAAATAGGAGGTGCGCAAGTTCATACCATGATAAAGACTCGTGCAAGGTTTCATCAAGTTATATCAAATACTTTTTGAGCTAGGCGTGTCACAAGGTGAAAATGTGCATTTTTTACTATTTCAGGGGCCATAACTCTAGAAACAGGGGGGCGGACCCAGATGAAAAATAGGAGGTGCACAAGTTCATATCATGATTAAGACTCATGCAAGGTTTCATGAATCTATATGAAATACTTTTTTAGCTAGGCATGTCACAAGGTGAAATGTGAATTTTTGACTATTTCAGGGGCCATAACTCTAAAAATAGGGGGCGGAGCCAGACAAAAAATAGGAGGTGCGCAAGTTCATACCATGATAAAGACTCGTGCAAGGTTTCATCAAGTTATATCAAATACTTTTTGAGCTAGGCGTGTCACAAGGTGAAAATGTGCATTTTTTACTATTTCAGGGGCCATAAATCTAGAAACAGGGGGGCGGACCCAGATGAAAAATAGGAGGTGCACAAGTTCATATCATGATTAAGACTCATGCAAGGTTTCATGAATCTATATGAAATACTTTTTGAGCTAGGCATGTCACAAGGTGAAAATGTGAATTTTTGACTATTTCAGGGGCCATAACTCTAAAAATAGGGGGCGGAGCCAGACAAAAAATAGGAGGTGCGCAAGTTCATACCATGTTAAAGACTTATGCAAGGTTTCGTTAATTTATATCAAATACTTCTTGAGCTAGGCGTGTCACAAGGTGAAAATGTGCATTTTTGACTATTTCAGGGGCCATAACTCTAGAAATAGGGGGCGGACCCAGATGAAAAATAGGAGGTGCGCAAGTTCATATCATGATTAAGAATCGTGCAAGGTTTCATGAATCTATATCAAATACTTTTTGAGCTATGCGTGTCATAAGGTGAAAATGTGCATTTTTGACTATTTCAGGGGTCATAACTCTAAAATTAGGAGGCGGAGCCAGACAAAAAAATAGAAGGTGCGCAAGTTCATATCATGATAAAGACTCTTGCAAGGTTTCGTTAATTTATATCAAATACTTTATGAGCTAGGCGTGTCACGAACTTCGGACGGACGCACGGACGGAAGGACGGACGGACACACGGACAAGAGCAAATCTATATGCCCCCACCACTCATGGGGTGGGGGGGGAGAGACACAAAAACATCCGTAGATGTGTTCGTATGACTGTAATGGAACGTTCAATGACACACAAGAGCGCAATTCCCACTGGTGCCAGATCAGAAAGAAAATACCACTGTACATGTTATACCCTATCCCTAGGTATACTATAAGAACCATGGTCATGAACGGAATAATGTACTAACTCTTTTCAATCGCAAAACTAATGGGTACTATCTATATTGAACAAGTGGTATCTATCTTCCATGGTGCGCCAGTCACATTGTCTTATATTTCATATCACAGAGACACTCGTACGCTTTCGTCAACGTTCAGCACGACTTCTATGTTGTGGTTTTGTTTAGTTTTTCAGCTCACATTTCGGCTCGGGTTGGGGTGAGGGGTGTGGGGGGACTTAAAAATCCCGCTTTTATAGCTTTTGTATTATATAATCACCCTTGGATATGTTGCCTGTCTTTTGGCAGTTTGCAGTTACTGTGATATGCATGCTCGATACTATCAGACCCCCTTTCCAAATACCAGTTTGTTTAGTTCTGCCCATTGTTTTCTCATTTAAGGCAAGTTTATCATTTTAACTGGGGAACATAAGCCGCTTTTCATGGAATTACACATAAGTGTATTATTCAAGGTTCCATGTGTACCGCCGTGAAGATTGGAGATTTCCATTTTTTTCTATTTTGCCATATTTAAGATAGTATAGTGAAAATATTTACATACACAAATCCTATGGTCAAAAATGACAGACGGGTGTCAATAAACAACAATTCTTTTTTTTTTTCTTCAGATTTGGCCTTGTTGAGCAAACATTTAGGTTAATTTAAAATGTTTTCACATTTTTAAACACTAAGAAGAAGTATAATATTTACTCATTCATTACATGCTGTATTGCCATTTAATTATTTTGTGTTGGTTGTTCCGTGTATTTGCTTTATAAGATTTGTCCCAAAATACGGTCATTTCAAGTTAAAGCTTTTTCAACTATTCCTTGTGTAGTAGCAAAAGAATTGTCTGTTTTCTTTATTATGTTTGTAAATTTATTAAAATGCGGTCATGCATTTTGTCATGTCTACTCTTTCTTATTATTTTCTTTCCAGAAAGCATCAGTCAGCGTGTTGTTGAACAGTTAGTGAATAACAGGACGTTTCTGAGCAGGATACAGTCTCGAGATGTTTCAGAAGTCACAGAAAGTGTGGCGGAAAGTACTCCACCATCGCCTGGATGTGAATGGTGTAACTGTAAGAGGCGATGTACGTGTAAATGTCATTTGACTGATCTGAACGAGAAATGGAAAATGGAAAAATTAAACCAGAACGCTGATCAAAGATATGAGGCACCAAGAAGTAGATATAGGGCAGAACACAGTGAAAGAGAAATAGTGGTTTCAGATATCGGTAAGAATATTTTTCAATACATAATAATGGAAAACTAATAGGCTGGAAAGAAAACAAAATGCTGTCTGACATTGCAACTCTATAGTTCAAATAAGTAATGAAACACACACAGAGTATAAGGGTAAGGAAAGCCTGACAATAAGTTAATTCTATATGAAAGCCGTCTCCTGCCTTTCATAACGCTGAAAGAATTTTTAAAATCGGACAACTATTGAAAAGGATTTGGCAGTTTGAAATTTGAGAAAATGGCTGATCATAGAGGCAGCCATTTTAGTGTATTTATGACGTCATTTTCACACTGCTGAATTCTTTATTTAGCAAATAACCTTTTAAATAGACTAATTTTCATGTTTCTTGAGTGTAAGGTGTAAAACATGATAATTTCTTTCATTATAGCTGGAAAGAGTACTGTAGAGAAATTATTTTACAGAAATACGTAAATACAGTTCGAATGTGTATCTAAAAGTTTAATAAATCCGACATTTTTTTTATTTTTTTTTTGTTGCCATGGAAACATAATGGCCGCCAATTTGACCAGTTAAAATGCTCATAACTTTCTCATTTTTACTCCAATTTTGAAAATTCTTTCACTTCTTTAGATTATTAAAGAAATCCCAGCTGACGAAATTAACGTAAGAACAACGTTGCCTTTCCCTAATGTTCGCATTTTGACATGCTCATTTTAATGAGAACTTAAGGGACTTACCAGTATTACATTTGTTATCAAAATTAATTAAAGGAAAAATATTTTATCAGATGTTTATACTCTCTGACCTTTTAATATTTTGCTGCAATTTTATTAAGGTTATTTTGACCCACCTAATGGTGAATATTTCATAATTATATTCAAAACAATGTTACAGCAATATGCTGTATCGAGTGAGAGACTTGTATGCAAAATTTAAACATGTTTACCGTGGCGTTATTTTTTTTTTTATAAATTTTGTATTATTCATGAAATTTCCTCAAGCTCGAGTAGAGACAAATTCCAAAGTGATGGCTACTGTTCAAAACATTTGCAGATAATTCATTTTACCATTAATTTTGATAAAAGAAACGTCAAACTATTGGTAAACAATTTATAAAACACAAAATAAAACTTTGAATATATTAGTTTTGCTAGGGTGCCTAAAGTAAAAGGATTTAATGAGATAGAATTCTAACTCCAACATTCCAACATTGAAAAATCAAGGTCGAGTCCTGTGGGACTGTTTTAAATTGTTCTCACTTCATTCAAAAATAACCTTGGGGCAGAAGTAAACCCTACCAAATTTCTTCCACAATATGTAATCTAAAGAGTAAAGGCAAAAAAGAGAACTTTTACCGCATGTTACTCAGTATTTTTAAAGATGCCTAACTTTGTCTCCGTCCACCCCCCACCCCATCTTTTTCAGAGATAAATTCTCTTTGAACAGCAAGAAATCACCTATCAAATGAAACATTTCACTTGTGCACAATAAATCGATAATAAGTCTTGAAAAAAAAGTAAAAACTTACTAGAAAACAAGGAATATGAGACAAAACATTGGTTCCAGTGGGGCTTGAAACTATGCCACCCTCACCTCCTTCCCTCTCCGCCGAAGTAGGTTTATTGTTGGAACTGAATACCCTTCAAAAGGAGGTACAATATTACATGGGTCATACTTTAATTTGTTATATTGTCAGATGTTTTCATAATATATCATAATATATGTAGTAAAGATAGCCATACCAAAATTACGAAGGTAGATACTCTCTAAAACCTAAATGACACAATTTTAATTTTTCAATCTAGAATCTGATTTAGATGTATCAAAAGATTTCAAAAACAACCTCAGTTATATATCTGATTCTGACCATGAAAGACCAAAGTCTGACCACAGGAATGATGAAGATCGTAAAATGTCAAGTTTGAAAGAAAAGAAAACAGAAGACGGAGTACATCAGATACATGGGGCTTCTGGGGGCGATCCACCAAGCGATGATCCTTCCAGCGATGACGAAAGCGATGATGATCACAGGGATAAGAAAAACAAAAAAGAAAAGTCACAAGACAATAATAATACAAGGAAGAAAGCTAAAAGATGGATCATAGGTAGGATGCTAAAATGATTCTAGTACAACTAACCCTGTGCCTACATAATTCAAGAATGTGTCTCTAACATAGTTCGGATGATATCCTTGATATTTCTTTTAATTATAATTTGCTAGAGGCGGATGTTACATGAATCTTTGATAATTTATTACTAAATTCATTGAAAATTTCCAGTTAAAACTTAATTTTTGTGCCAATGCAAGCTCGAGTTTAACATTTTAAAATGTATCTCGTTAGAAACATCAAATCCTGATGAACTGCTGTATTCTGCTCACTGATACACATCAGTCATAGGCACATTAAGTTCTATTTTAACAAATTCCATATAATGTATTTTTTCATCTGGATGTATTTCATTGTCTTTTCTTCAGATGCCGACGCATGGACAAGTTGCTTAAAAAGTGAACAAGAAAGTCAATTTGAAAATCAAGCTTCAAGTTTATTAGAGGAAGGGAAATTACCAGATAAGACTTTGCTCAATGAAATCTGTTCAAAATACACTCGCCAGTTACCACGTTTTCAAAATATCTGTGATTGTATTTGCAGTTATATAAAACAGAAGTCAAACAAAATAGTTCAGGTATGGCCGGCCTATCAGCATAAAAATGATGATAGGATATATGGAAAAGAAATCACATTTGTAGTTTTGATAACGGCGCCTGATGACGTAAATCTGAACGAATTTACAATATGCAAAAGATGTATTTTTGATGTTGCAAGCAAGAAAGAAAACGTGAAAATAAACAAAAAAGAATCAAATGATCGCCCCTCTTCTAAAGAAATTGAAGATCTTGAAAAATGTCTGAAGGAAAACGCAAAGAAACTAATGAAAAGCCACAGCAAACTAACAAGAGTGACAGCTAGTTGGTTTAAATCAAGAGGACATGATACAGACGGGTTCTCGTTAAGAAAAGAAAACTGCATTGCGCTCTATGTGCATGTTAAAGGTTTCATTCCATTGAATGAGGAACCATTTCCTGAACAAGTAGGAAACTACCCAGTTGATGTTCGCGAAGGGATCTTCACACTTTGCAGAGGTCCTCACGACTACCACGAGAATGTTAAAATGGGATGTTCAATAAGAGGGGAAGTAAATCAGGGTACTTTGGGAGCATTTGTCGAGTTTGAAAACGACAGTCGTGTGTTTGGTATAACAAGTGCGCATGTAGTTTTCGCTGGCGCAGAGTTAAAGGAGATCTTGGAAAAAGGACAGATACAATATGAATCTCCGAATGCTGTAACTGTGTATCAACCTTGCAGTGAAATTTTTGGCGATGCTGTAGCTGCTCTGTATAGAGAGGGTGGAAATGGAATTCCCGGTATGGAGATTGCACTGGTGGAGATCAAACAGAAAAGATGGCCTACTGATGGAACATTTCCTGATGATTCAGATCATCCACAGTTTGGTAAGTTTATGCATTAACTCAGTTTGTAAAGACCAGCTCCACCTCTTTTTGGAGGCGATTTGACAAAAATGCTAATTTTACCTTCAATGTGGTTTTAATGCACTTCACAAAAAAAGTAAAGAAAGTAAGACTGCGATTGAGTTTATACTTTTTTGTAGCAGTTCAAAGGCATTCGAACAAAAGGACAATATAATATGGGGTTCCATTCATAACACGCTGATGTAAATACGACGTCAACGTCAAGTACATATAAGTATCAAACATCTTGTAGCAACTTAAATCTAAATGAATGTGTAATACGGTGATTTTGATGGTAGATGGAAATTGCAGGTGTCACATCGGGCTTTGTTTTGTTCATGGGCGGGAAAAGGATAGACCAACTGACCTTCCGAAAGCTGGATCTAGTTTCTACATATGAAATAATTCTACAGTCTTAATGAGGTTTCGAACATACAGTGGTAAGGGAGAAGTGATTAGAAGTCAGTAACCTAACCACTCAGCTAGGGATGTCTCTTGTTTAATTAATGAACCACAAGGAATTATACTTCTTGGCGATTTTTTTGTTTTCCTCATGTTTATGGATTTATCATGAGAACATATACACGTAATTCCAACATTGATATTTCAGGATTTGGACCCCACAAACCATTTGAGTTTTGTTCTGGAAATGTGGGCCAGTTAACGCAGAGTATACATTCTCGTGTTGTATACAAGTATGGAAGCGAAAGCAAAATAACTGAAGGGTTATACCGAGTTAATGGTGCTTCTGTTCGAACTCAGACCTTTACAGACAACATCCTTGGAAAAGAGTTAACCATGCACGACCAACTAGAAATAAAACATGTTGGTACCTGCCCGTTTGGTGAACCTGGCGACTCAGGAGGGTTAGTTGTCACACATAAACAAAGTGACACAGAACTTCTTGCTGTTGGGATATTTGAAGGAAAGATGAAAGACGAAGATGTTTATACTGTTACACCTATGTACTCGGTATTGGATGAATTGAAAAGGTTAACAAACAAACGCTGTTGGCTGAAAAAGTTTCCAGAGTACAGCTTTAGTTCAAATGTTATGAATGATTCACATACCGCAACAGTTTCTGGCTTAAGTAAAAAGGTTGAAAAGTTAGAAGAGCATCAAAACGAAATTAAAGATGAATTACGCAAGCAAAGTGATAAAACCGATCAGATTCTACAGATTCTGGTGGCTCTACAAAACAAGTCGTAAAATAGCTTGAAAATAAATTAGATACATTTCAAGTTTTACACAGTAAGATGTTCTTAGGTTGTTGTAGACTAAATTGGCAGACAGATGTCACTTTAAATGACTATACTCGTATTTGTGAACATTACATATAATATAAATTTAATTATAGCTATGATTTTTGTCAAAAAGCGTTCCCTAGTTTGAAGTGTAGAAAATTGGGCAATCTGCAATTTCCTCTAGAGTTTAGCACTTTCCAGTCATCATTCCAGCAATTGGAAAATCTTTCTTAGTCGAGAATATTGTACACTGCTTTTCATATGCTCCCAAATTGTCGCAGTCTTGTCCATTCATCCGTCTGTCAGTCTGTCTGTCTGTCTGTCACACTCTTGTCCGGAGGATAACATAAAAAGTATTGAAGATACGAAGTTGTTACTTCATACAATAACTCATTGAGAGGAAATGCAATGTTAATAAACCACAACTCATAACATTGTCTGGGACATAACTTGAATACTATGTAAGGTATTGACTTTTGATACTTTACATGTTGACAGACGTCAATGTGAGTGAGTGCAGTGACAAGAAACTATCACTCTAGGTGGTACCATCTTTTAATTATCTCCCTCGTTGACACTTCTTGTCCGGAGGATTACTAAAAAAGTATCGAAGGTACCAAGTTGTGACTTTATACAATGATATGGCTCATAGAGAGGAAGTGCAGCGACAATGAACCATTACTCTAGGTTATCCCATTTTTTAATTGTTTCCTTTCTTGAAAACCTTGTTTTGGGCATAACGTAAGATACTATGTAAGGTATTGACTTCATACTTTACATATTCATAGAGGTCAGTAAGAGGGAGTGCACTGACAAGAAACCATAACTCTTAAATGGTCCCGTTTTTGAATTACCTGCCTTTTTGAAAACCTTGTCCGGGGCATTACTCAAACACTATGTAAGCCATACCGGACTTCAGCATATATTACACAGGTTTATCAATAAAATTATCTCCCCTGTTAGCATCTGTCATACCGTGATAGATAAGCGGACTTCAAGCATTGAATCGTATAGGGAAATTCTTTTCATTATTAAACATTTAAAGCATCAATAATAAATAATTTGTCATAATTTTATAACCTATATTCACAATTTACATTTCTTTATCTTTCAATGTAACAAATATCAACAAAAAATAAAGAAAATAGCTATCTTTTAAAAGCCAGTTTCCTCACTGTCGATCATATAGAATATATAAGAATAAAAAATAGAATTGCGAATTTATCCAAGTATACATCATTTAATAATAAAATGCAAAAAAAAATCTTATAACCTTTATTCTGTATCTGCATTTTCCGGTCGTTAAGGCAATGATATTTTGAAAAAGATGTTTTGTTAGGAAATTGCTTCCAACTTTCTGTCAAATTGCTAAAATCATTTCCTCAGTCTTTTGGGCTTTTTTGGAATCTGCGACCATTTTGGTGAATTGAAACCGTAGTGATTATATCTTGAAGAATTTATTGTAATAATTTTATATTTATTTGAAATACAGTTTTATTTTTAGATACATTTATGTTTGCTTGTATGGGAACTTGTCATGAAATAGAACAAGCCATTTGAATACAAGTCTATATAAAAAGACCCCCTCTATAAAATAAAACACCAGGAATGGCAATGGCTTCGACGACAAACGAAATTTTGTTAATATTGTTGATTTTGTGTTAGTAAATACGGTGACAGCGACAAGTAAGCACAGTTCCGGGTATATTTTCGTTGCCTTTAGAAAATCAAACCACCCGTTCAAACTCGCACTTCTATTTTTTTGAAATTGTCTTGTTTTCGTTAGGTGGGTGGGGTGTGAATGCGTTGCATTCCTGATTTTTTTATATAGAGGGGGTTGTGGGTCTTTTTATATAGACTTGTATTGGCTTGATTATTTACAGAAATAGAATTATTAATAGAATTTCAGGTCTCTGTGCTTTAATAAACAATAAAACCTATATTACACTGTGAACTTTATAATGACATAAGACTCAATATTTAAGGTACCGTTATCTCGAGTAATATGTTCAATGATCTGGGATTTATTTTGTTATCTAGGTATGAAATTTATCACACAGGTAATATGCAGTATGCTGTAAAATATTTAAAGGTCCATTACTAAGGGAAAGTGAGTTGGCAATTTTTTTCATAGCCAGTGCATAGACTTCTGCAAGACACTAAATAATGAAGATTGGCAGGTCAAAATTTACAGAAGGTCTTTGGAACTCAAAGAAATGTATGTGTATTATGTTGAAATTTCAATGAATCGACAGAATGACCCCCAGGTCTTTTTAACTTTCTTCATACTTCATAGAAAAATAATTTCTACATACCAACTTTCATTTTCCAATAAAATGAAATAGTTTCTGTGCTTTTTAAAAGAAATTAAAATGTTCACTTTCCTTAGTATTGGACCTTTAAACGATAAAGCTCTCAAGGCTCATAATGATTTATTATCAATTTGCAGTCCAGTTCCTATGGATATTAAAACTCAGTTGTCTCTTTACACCAATCTGACTAAAGTACTTGATCTTCTAAAAAAAGATCAGAGAATGACCCATTCACATTCGTCTTCTGTATATTTTGGATTTCCAATATTATTGTTTTTATTTTCGCAAATCTATTTTTAATTGAATTAATCAGACGACTTGTTCGAAAGTCAAAGAGTAAGAAAAATGTGCAGTCAGTCCGGGGCTCGAACCCGGGACCTCTCGCTTACAGAGCAAGTGTCCTAACGACCTAGCTAAAAGGCTCTCTGACACTTTATGTCATAAGAATTGTAAATATGAAAAACCCAGGCTAAATATAGATCTTTTATTCTTACAAAATGTTGTAAATAAGCCTTCTGATTGGCTAGCGGAAGGGTCGTCAGAACGTGGCTATCAATAACACGTCTTCAGATCCTAAGCGTAGCGTAATAGGATATGTACTTTAGTCAGATTGCTCTTTACACCTATATTGCTTTATGGATCAGAAGTTTTGGCGGTTAATAACCTAAAAGAAATTGATAAATTTACATTTTCGATTTTGTAAACGTATTCTTGGTACGCGGTCTCAGACCTCAAATGCTGCTGTATTAGGAGAACTTGCTCGTTTCCCATTTCTATGATCTGTAAGGAACGTGCATTGAAACAATGGTTAAAAATAATGAAAAATCCTCATTCTACAATTCACGATGTATTGTAACACCTTGAACAATGGGGACTTACCATTTTCTTATAACTGTGTGCAGTCATTGATCTTGGCTATGATTTGACCTGTTTCCGTGACATTTTCTTGCAAGCTGACAGTAACGAAACACAGAATTGTACACATATGTGTTCATCTACATAATATGACCGGCCAATCACACATTATACACTCCCATGTTCGTTTTAATCTTATCCGAACTCTGTTTACATTTACCGAGAGACATCCGTTTCGGCTAGTGCACATTTAATCCAGATTTTGTAACATTTTCCTACATGCGAATCACTATAGACTTTGCACAATTAACCTATAGTATTTAATTGTTTGTTAATGATAAGTGTCATCCTATTGTACAGTCTGAGTTTTGTGTAAATCACAATATTTTCATGATAACTCGCTGAATTTGTCACATTTCCTGACAGGATATGCATCCTTATTCGCATTGCATTGTTGGACTATTTACCGTTGCTATGCAACATTAAATATAGTTGTCATCCTTAAAGATGTTTTAATGCTGATAAAAGCCTTAAATTTAACCCCTAGTACATAATTTTACTGTAAATGACTGTTTTATTGTATCCATTTTGAAGCATTTGACAGAATTCTCCAGTAATTTGAGTTTGTGGCCAATTATTTTCGGTCACTTGGTCACTGTGACCAATTATTTTTGGTCCGACCATTTTTATTTGGACAATTTACCGTGTGACCAATTTTAACCAGTTTTTCTTGGTCAATTTTCCTGCCTACTATAAAAGGGCCAGATTTGTGACCATCTGGGTCATTCCAGTTCTGAACAATAAGCTTAAGGGCACTTTTTGCTAGTCCTGAGAATTTTACCAATCTTTATCTTAGATTCAAATACAATAGTTTCAGCATGAATTATATTGGTGTAAGCACATTTTAACATAAAGCTGAAGTAATTTTGATATACATTTAGAAGATTTGAAGGGACATTTATTTTTATATAACCTTTTAAGTGGATTTAATGCAAAAGCAGCCTTATTGAAATGAACATTACTAAGTGCACATGCACTTATCTTTAGAAGTTATGGAAAGCCTACACAGTCTTAACTATGAATATTTGTATTGATGTTTTACAAGCCTTCATTGCTGAATGGTGAATTATTTAGGCCTTTTGAGATATATTAAGTGATGAATAGAGTTTAATGCTCAAGTTAAAAGTGCATTTAATTAAGTTATGGGAAGCTAACACTGTCCTCTACATTTATACTGTGTGACATTATAAACACTGCGTGGTATCTTGTGAATTGCTGAGTTCCTTTGAAATTTAATGTGATTCGTGTAACATTCTATTCGTTGATACTTTGTGTTTGAATTATTTGTGTCACTTAAAAGAAAATACACAAATTAAACTTCATAAACTGTGAGTACAGAGTTCCTAGTTTTTGACCTAATACATTAGAAGAAGCTTTCTCATGTCGATTGGCCAAGTCCTCCCGAAAGTATTTAGCTCTTAACCGAAGGCTACATCCAGACAGAATAACCACCCTAGTGCGTAACAGTATTTATTGATCGCGGCCTGAAGTATATGCGCGCTGGGTAAAATATTTCATGATATGGACCTATGAATTCTTTACTTATGGGTGAAACAGGTCTCATAAGCGTAAATACGACTAGCTTCTACTGATTATAAAACATACCGTACGATTTGTTGTGAATTAACTGTTGTTGTACTTTTTGTAGATCAACCGCCACCCTTGTTTAAGAGCAACATTTAAAAAACACGTTTTTTTAATCCTCAAGTAATAAATAAGTAGACTCGCCCAGTGTAATCAATAACCCACAATTGACCGACCCCTCTGGTACAGTATCAAGACGCATAATCTAACTCTATACATAAAGCGCTTACTTCACCCGATTTACATTCGGAACATTTTCACGCGTTTCGGGCTTTATCGTATGTTTAACATGGGATTTTTGAACCGTCCAAAGATGTTGGAAATGTTTGTCTCATTGTTTGTGTTTTTTTTAATAAAAATGTTACTGCTTTCATTGTCTACCACTTTTTTCCACCCTTGCCTGAAAAAACAGTAATGAGTTTGTACACTGTTCAGACAATTGTGCTCTGTTGAAATTTAACCAAACACAAGTTTACCTGCATAAACAGAAAGCATGATATCTTAAACGTATGTCACTATACCTGTCCAGTACTGGACATTATGGTAAACGCTTCTTTCCTGCACAAATGACAATTTCGCAACTTCTGTCCGGTTTGTACAAATTTCTGGCCGCGATAAACCATTTGATTTGTTGATGCCTTGAATACTACTGATATAAACAATACAAACATAAAAAACACTCTTGGGCTCTGTCGGTGAAAGATCTACTTATTAACCTTGGATATAGTAATTTGTGGTATAAAACTAATTTTGCTGTTAATTATTTATTTGATCTGTCTCCGGCTTTCATTATATTCTGCTCACGCCTACATAAGATTAACATGAAAGCCAGAAGCATGTTTTGACAGTTCAAATAAATAGTACAATACGAACCTTCGCTTAAAGCCCTACTAAGCGGCTATTCAAATTATATTGTGTGTATGCAACCCATGATTACAATAGGAAACAGTTAACGGCCACGCGCCACACTTAAGCACGCAAAACCACAGGTATTTTATATAGAATTTTATATAAAATAGACTCTATTTTGACAGGTGACGAAGTGGTGACTTTATATTTATTAAGTCATCCTTACTATATGCTTACGGCTGAGGGGTCTCCGTCGAATATTTGTAGGTTCTTGTAATTCGGGTTGAACCAATAAATGACTGCAGCTGCAAGTAAATTTATCAAAGATAATATTTATTTGTATATCATGTATTTCCTTATGGAAGGATAAACATATGACAAGTGCCATGGTGCATTCAATAACAAAACAATAGAATGATAATATACAATGCTATTATGGTTACTAAAGATATACAACTATTTAAAATGTCAAATTACAATCTTATTGAGGAAGACCCAAGTTAAAATAATAAACAAACACTAACCTGCAAGAAAATTTATCAAAGATATTTATTTGTATATCATGTATGTCCTTATGGAAGGATAAACATATGGCAAGTGCAATGATGCATTGCACTTGTCCAGATCATCGATTCCTAAGGGCATAGGTGCACGGTTAGCATGGATAAGTAGGGGTAATATAATAGAATTAATGGGATAATTGTAAGGGTGATATATAGGCCAAATAAGAAGTAAAGGGACTATTGTATGATGGATATAACTATCTTAAAGCTGCTCGCCCGCAGGAAGGTTTACGAATTCACAGCACTATATGGTTATGTAGGAAAAAGTAAAACGTTGCAAACGGTTTATTATTTTTCCAATATAGCCATATAGAGCGGTGAATCCATAAACCTGTTTTCATAAGCCATTTTCTCAGAACGTTACATAGATTTTCGCTTATTTTGTTGATCATGCCTTTTCGTTTTACATTCTTGTTATAAAAAATGTTGCTTTTATGAAATTGAATATTTTCGACCAAACTAAGGGCGAGCATATAAAGGAATATACATAATGAAAAACAACAACCACTTTATTCATTTTATTTATATGTATTGTAATGTTACCCTATGACATACTTTCCCTGCTTGAAGAAATGTCGTCCCGACCTTAGGTCTACCAAGAAAAATCTTTAAATATCATGTCAAACATAAAAGCAAATAAGAGAAAAATAAACGATCAATGAATATCACGTCGAAGTATTCGCTGTGTGCACCATCGAGCGCGAGTGATACGGTCCAAGACCAATTTTACTAAGTTATAAGCTCTAACTACCTGTAAGTATATATATAACGACAATGTTCATAGTCAGGATTTTCATGCTTTTTCAGTGACAATTTAAGGTTAAAAGGTAGGACTGGGACAGGTCTTTAAGCAAAGGTTGCGCGACCAGTATGTTCAAGAATGGAACGATACAATATCAGATCAGCCTAAACTAAATTATTATAGAAAATTCAAGACTGAGTTTAGCTATGAAAAATATTCACTTGTTATTGATAATGTTTCTTTAAGAATCGAACTATCTAGGTTTAGACTGTCTGCGCATTACCCGGAAATTGAGAGTGGTAGATGTTCAAATGTAGCTCGAAATTGTCTTAATTGTAAACTCTGAATGAAAAAATGTCGAATCAGAGTACCATTTTATGATATGTTTCTATTGTTTCTGCAATTTGTTAATACGATATGCCGCCATTATCCACTGTATAACTATGGAAATGATGCTTATGTTGTTTACTTGATGAACACAGGTTTAATTGTTTGATATCAAAGTGAAAATATATAAGTTTTGTGATAACATTGTGACAAATTGTTTGACTTATTAGTTTATTATCTCTTCTGAAAATATTTATGTACTCTCTGTGCTCCATATTATATGATGTTTGTATTTGCTATAGGCATTGTATTTACATGCTTTATGCAATAAATCGAAAATTGAAATTGAAAATTGAATTGTTTACTTGATGTAAACCTAAGTTGGAAAATAAAGTTTTAAAGTTTGATTTAAACAATATTTTATTTATCATAATTGTAGTTGTTACAATATTACATATATTAACATAAAGGATTGAGTAGGAAGCTATTAAATTTTTTAGAAACTCTCTCCCTGTACATAATTTTAATGGTAACAAAATAAGTAATCTATCTTAAATTTTCTGCTTGCAGTTTCTTCTTTTATCAATGTGGTACGAGACGTAAGTTTGTTAAGTTGTCGTATAAAAAATAAGCTGGAAAAGGAATACATTTTCGGAAGTAAAATTTGAACTGTTTATATAAACTTAATTCTGAAAATAAACAAGCTTATTATGTATTAATCTTAAAACTAGAATAGAAAGAAGGAAGTGAAATAGAGAATTCGAGATTAACAGGTCAGTAATGTCACTTTAGACACATGGAAATTTAAGGACTGATATGTTGTCCTTCTTATCGTGATCTGCGCCAAAAGTATTGTATTGATTCTTCATTTCCTTCAGTTAATATGTTTGTAAAATTGTTATCATCCAAAAATGTTAGAACTATTGGAAATGTAGCCACCTAATTTAGTATTGTATGTCCATTTATGTGACGTAATTACTATTATTTTATACAATATACTGTATTTGCATTACATACTGTTAATGTCATGAATATGTATTTTATGTATGTATGTCTTGGTCATCTGAGATTTTGTTTTGTGAATGGCCAAAGCCATGTTTATGCCGCCGATATGCCAAATAAAACACGTAAATTAATTTATGTCTTATATTTATTGTCTATACGAGGTTATAATTTACTCTCTTCCTATATAGGACATATAGGCCTACTGGGCCAGGTGCTGTTTGTTATTCACAATGATGTTATTTAATTTGTTGTATACGGAGATCTATAATAAATATTCACTTACTTACTTATTACTATTAGTAATGATGTTACGAATTATGTAAGGCAGATCCATCTACTTTTTCCTCCAATATGAACTTCGTGCAAATCATTCGGATAATACTGGTATTTATGATAAAGGACAGGTGGACAATTTCGGCCACAACTGAATTAATGTTTTTCACAACTTCATCTGCAAACTTATTCAGGCATTCTCTATAAACATGGAATAACTATCTTACCTTGTAGAAACAAAATGTTGCCTAAAACTCACCTTAATACATCAAGTACTGTGCATGCTACTACATTGATTTAACGCTTAGCCTTACATTTTGAGAAAAAAATCAAACAACACCAAATCATAGAAAGAAAGAGTTGTTTCACATGGAAATTGAACAGCATGTGAAACTAGTCGAACTAATCCGACGTATACAGTTTGTTTTATATTGTGACGGTCAAACTGTAACGTCGGACCAAAATATGCCAAAAACCGAGTGGAAATTGAGTTTTATGAAGTTTGCATTTAACACCAAATTTTCACATTTTTCTGCACTCTACTTGTTATACATAATAAATACAGACGAATACCTGATAATCTTGCTTGTTTCTATAAGTAAATCGGTAAAAAATATGTTAGTTTCAAAACGAAACACGTTAGCTGAAATCCTATGTAAACAACCGTCCAACTGTGGTGAAATATGTACCGCGTCAAATCGCCCTACCGGTGAACCGGTCAATTTCGTCTCCCGTTTTTTTTTTCGTAATGCACCTCTCACATGATTTGAATTTGTTGAACGTTAGTGAGTATTGTAAAATCATTTTTTCTCCATGTTTTTTTTGGTCTGTTACAATGAAATTAATAGAAATCTTCTAAATTCACAAATGTATTATCGTTCCAAACAACAAAATGTAAAAGAAAAGTCCAAGGATCCATGCATTAAATTTGACATTATGTTTTGCTTGGTTTTGTTTTTCTTTAATAAATGTTTTATTTGCAGGGTTTATGACTGACTCTAACCACATACAAACGTATAATAAAAATAATTGATTTTTGAAACGAAAATAAAGTACGTTCGCGCAAAATGGTCTTATGCGAGATTGAAATTCGGTGAGCGCCAGGAAATTTCCATAACCGTAATGCACCCTTTTTTTTAAGTAAGTGGTATTTTTGTTGGCTTTATGACAAAATTCATTCGTATATAACATGAATAATTGAAATACAAAAGAAAAATGAAATATATGCACACAAAACTTTTTTTATAACACATTGAAAATCGGCGAGCCTAAGGGAAATATGAACTGAAATTACCTAAACTTCTCTTAAATAAACAACTGTTTTAATTATTTTTTGGAAGATCTATAACCCTGTTCAATCAGAAAAAAAAATAACTGAAAGAAGTTTATTAAAAGTTATTTCTGTATACGAGATTTACGGAAATGGTGTTCGCGATATAAGAGTAGATATCTCCAAGAAATAAATGTTTATTTCTGATCATCATCTTGACTACTCGGGTTTACTTTGAAAGATTTTTTAATACCCGTCACATGCTTTTTTAGTTAAATAATGTATTGATACCGGTTACAAGACCGATTCCAAATCGGCAAATTCTTTGGAAGCATAGATTTTTTATTTATTCTAAATAATTTTTATTACGTTTTGAATATTAGATAATTGTAATTAATCGTCTGTCACAATCAAATAGATTACCAGTAATTGCAACAGGGGTGCAAATTGATATAGTAAGTCTTTTTAAGCTGAATTTGTTTGCAAATTAATTGACATCTCGTTTGCAATAAGTTTTACTTCAGTAAATGCCCTTAGATTCTTCGGACAACAAAATAATTATTTTTTAATTAATAATGAAAAACGACTTCTAACAACGCATTGTTGGCGAAATATTGAATGTCACAAGTTTTCTTTAAATATAGTCACTATGCCGATTTACACAAAGATACGCATATTACGCGAAATATATAATTTGTAAGTCATTATATTTATAAGAAATATAACCACGCATAGTTATTTGATTTTGTTATCTGAAGAAAAAAAAACTAAAATATGCATAAGTATTACTGTGCCCATGTACAACAGAAAGGAGCTCGTTTGTTAAGGTCCGTTAGTTAGTACATTAGTAACATGTGTCTACATCATACATTATACAGTCAACAATATAAAATCAAGTTGATTAGAGACATACATTGATAACACTTTCAAGTTATCAAAGGAAATACGGTAGATCTAATGAAATTTCCCGCGCGCTTGCCGAATTTCAGTCTCGTATAAAATATTTTTGCGCGAACGTTTTTTTATATTCTTCTCGTAAGTAAATTATTTATGAAAGTATTTTATTGAATTCTCTCAAAAATTCAAAACTAACTTAGTCAAAAAATAAAGGTGTAATACGGTGAAACGTGTGATCCCTTCTCAAGTCTGAAACCATGTTACTTCTTCCCAGGACGACACGGCTGTAAGCTCCTCCGGTTTTGAGCGTTTCAATAAATACGCACATGTCGTCCCTACTTAACTGGTCTTAATATTTGCCTACGCAAGAAGTTTAGTAAAATATTTTACTGACAGTGACATGAAAACAATCACGGGATATGAAAATTGTTTGAAAAGGCCGTTCTGGAAAAAATATGTACAGTAACTTTAAATACACACCGTGAGGTTTGCACACGTAGACAAAGTGACTTTTTATATTCTCTAGGCTGTTTTTATGTATATATATTTTTTCTGTATGTTGTTCATACGCTTTAAATAATAAACAACACAGTATACATCATATTTCGTGTTCATTTCTTTTAAATTCGTAATGACGTAAAAAAACGAGAATTCAGCGTACAGGTTTCCACAGATTCTCCAATACTTGAAATGTAAATGCTGTAAGGTGCGAGTTTTCTGATTGGTCGATAACGATCAAAACAACGCATCATAAAATATCATGGCTGAAAAACAAGGTCAATATTGCGGGATAGCTGTGGATTTATGGCCGGTATAAAGTAATGCTGTGTATTTCAAGAATATCATTGGTGCAGATCGCGAGAAAAAGGGTCTTTCTTCGTGGACATGGTATATATTTTATAGTGTTTAACAATTTCCATTCATGTATTTGAGATGCGAGCAAATATTGCTCGCAGCAGATCCCAAGTTTTTGACTTACTTTGGCTTGTCGCGGTGGCTGCAAAAGTCAGAAATTAAAAAGCAGTCACTCAGCGACAGTAAGCTTGTCTACATGTGAAACATGTATATTACTCTACGAAACAAGTGTCAGTATACTGATATAAACATTGAATTCCGGAAAAGGACTGCCTAAAGGGGCCCCACTTCAATAGTTCTGGCTACCATAAGTTACTTAACTGACGCTGTTTTTATTTTCTGATGGCAGAGATTCGTAACAGCATATAAACATCTCTGAGCTGAATTATTTTAGCTACATTTTCAACGGCTCTATGTTCCTTTTTGATGCATTTGCAATAGCGTACGGTACGAGTGTTGAAATTTCACATAACTAGGTGAAACACAGTTTTCAGCAAATGTTTATTTCTATTTCTTTTCAAATGGGATTCATTTTCAAAGGGGGACAACTTTTTCAGAATATTTTAAGTATCCGCCGTACGGGACAGTACGGCAGAACATGTAATGGTCAGGTAAAATATTGGTTCGTTTATCAAACATTTCTGTGTTTTGATGATATACTCCTAAACCTTAACAATAATATATTTAGACATTAAACACATTGTCTTAGCCTTGTATATGCTACTGTCAATTTGTAACTGGATATTTATTTCTCATTTTCTTCAAGCAAAGCATGTTTGATTACCAAGGAAAAACAAGAGAATGCAGTTATTTTGTGGCGTGTCTTTAAGGTTTGTCTGTATGCTTTGATTAGTGAATTTAAAATAATAAAATTATAAATGTTATAAACAATGCATTTCCTCTGTTTTAATCATCACAATAAATACCAGGATCACAATTTTGGCAAACGTTTGTTCAACTAGTGATTTTGAATGAAATGAACTTTAAAAGTGAACTATTTTACACGCACACCGATTAAAATATTCATAAACTAAGCTCTCCGTCTGTTTTTCCATCACAACAGAAATCCAATCAGTGGTTGCTGGGACATACTCTGGACAAGAACTGTACTATAGTATACTAATGTTGAACAAGGCTACTACTGATCCCTTGTATTACATTTCATTAAATTATGTAAATTGGTTCAGGTGCGCCTAAGACTGCATTTGCAGACTCTATGTATATAGTATAGTAACAACAAGAGCTGTCCGTAACACAGCGCGATCCACTATTCGGCAATTTAAAAGTAAAATTAATTTATGACTCAATTAAAAAATAAATTAAGAATGAAAGGGGCATAATTTGGTCAAAATTATAAATCAGAGTCACGGGCATTGTTACCAAACATGCAGATGATGATGATAAAGATACATTTTAAGTTTCAAGTCATCATCTTATATTGTACTAAAGTTATATCCAAAAAGCGAAGATTGCCAAAAAACTTAAAGTATGAAAGGGGCATTATTCTGTCAAAAATAAAATTAGAGTTATGGGGATTGAAACTACACGTGCAGATAATGACATTAAAGAAATATTTTTAACTAGAAGATGCTTTTGTAATAAAACATGTTCAAGCCCCTGTGACCTTGACCTTTAACGGAGTGACCCCAAGATCAATAGGGGTCATCTACTCTGCATGTCCAATCATCCTATGAAGTTTAAACATTCTGGGTCAAGTGGTTCTCAAGTTATTGATCGGAAATGGTTTTTCATGTTCAGGCCCCTGTGACCTTGACCTTTAACAGAATGACCAAAAAATCTGTAGGGTTCATCTACTCTGCATGACCAATCATCTTATGAAGTTTCAATATTCTAGGTCAAGTGGTTCTCAAGTTACTGCTCGGAAATGGTTTTCCATGTTCAGGACCCTGTGACCTTGACCTTTAACAGAGTGATCCAAACGTCTATAAGGTTCATCTACTCTGCAAGACCAATCATTCTATGAAGTTTCAACATTCTAGGTCAAGTGGTTCTCAAGTTACTAACCGGAAATGGTTTTCCTTGTTCAGACCCCTGTGACCTTGACCTTTAATTCAGTGACCCCAAAATCAATAGGGGCTATTTACTCTGCATGACCAATCATCCTATGAAGTTTCAACATTCTGGGTCAAGTGATTCTCAAGTTATTGATCGGAAATGTTTTTCCATGTTCGGGCCCCTGTGACCTTGACCTTTGATAGAGTGACCCCAAAAGCAATAGGGGTCGTGATGCAAGGTCAAATGATTCTCCAATTATTGGTCAGAACTTGACCTAAAGATCATCAAGGTTAATATTCTGACCAAGATTCATAAAGATACAGTCATAAATGTGACCTCTAGAGTGTAAACAGGTTTTTCCTTTTATTTTTTGACCTAGTTACCTAGTTTTTGATCCCACATGATCCTGATTCGAGCTTGACCTACAGGTCATCAAGAAAAGCATTCTGATTAAGTTTTATAGAGATATAGCAATGAATGTGGCCTCCAGAGTGTTAACAAGCTTTTCCTTAGATTTGACCTGGTGAGGGTTAGTTATTCTAGTTTTTGACCTCAGATGATCCAATATCGAACTCGTCCAAGATTTTATTAAGGGAAACATTCTCACAAAGTTTCATTAAGATTGGGCCAAAATTGTGACCTCTAGAATGTTAACAAGCTTTTCCTTTGATTTGACCTGGTGACCTAGTTTTTGACCCCAACTGTCCCAGATTCGATCTTTACCTAAAGATCATCAAGATTAACATTCTGGCCAAGATTCATGAAGATACAGTCATAAATGTAGCCTCTAGGATGTTAACAAGTTTTTCCTTAGATTTTTTGACCTGGTGACATAGTTTTTGAAGCAACTTAACCCAGATTTGACCTTAGCCTAAAGATCATCATGATTAACATTCTGACCAAGTTTCAAAGAGATATTGCCATAAATGAGGCCTCTAGAGTGTTAACAAACTTTTCCTCTAATTTCACCTGGTGACCTAGTTTTTGACCCCACCTGATCCAGATTTGAAATTCACCTATAAATCATCAGGATTAAAATTCTGGTTACGTTTCATTAAGATATGGTCATAAATGAGGCCTCTAGAGTGTTAACTAGCTTTTCCTTTGATTTGACCTTGTGACCTAGTTTTTGACCTCAAATGACCTAGATTCCAACTTACACTAAAGATAATCAAGATAAACATTCTGACTAAGTCTCATGAAGATACAGTCATAAATGTGGCCTCTAACGTATTAACAAGCTTTTCCTTTAATTTGACCTGGTGAGCTAGTTTTCGACCTCAGATGACCCAATATCAAACTTTTCCAAGATTTTAGTCAGGGTAACATTCTGACCAAGTTTCATTAAGATTGGCCAAAATTGTGACCTTTAGAGTGTTAACAAGCTTTTCCTTCGATTTGACCTGGTGACGTAGTTTTTGACCCCAGATAATATCGAACTCGTACAAGATTTTATTGAGGGTAACATTCTGACCAAGTTTCATTAAGATTGGGCTAAAATTATGACCTCAGTGTCAACAGTCAAATTATTGACAACGGAGGACTGACGACGGACACAGGACGATCACAAAAGCTCTCCTTGAGCACGAAGTGCTCAGATGAGATAAAAAATTTACATGAAAATAATTCCAAGTATAACAACTTGTCGACCTTGACCTTGGGCCCTGCCCCTGCACATACTTTGTTTGTATGTTGTACAATGTTTATATGAAGTTACTGTCACATATAAGCAATAGTAACAAAGATACAAATGTATTACAGAAAAACAAAGGTTGCCGAAAACATTAACCTTAAAAACAAGAGAGTCATCGTGACCCTGAATCGCTCACCTGAGTAATATGAGCCACATTTTTGAAATGGCAAACTGATGCTAAAATATTAGAAAGAATGTCAGTAGGTCATATTCATGATCACTGAAAGTCAGTTTTAAGGTAGTATTTTCAAAACTGTACATGCCATCTAAACTTCAAGGCTGTATCTTAAACAAAAGGGCCCTGAAGGCCCTGTATCGCTCATCTGACCTATTGACCTGAAGATCAGATCATCAAGATTAATATTCTGACCAAGTTTCATAAAGATATGGTCATAAATGTGGCCTCTAGAGTGTTAACTAGCTTTTCCTTTGACCTGACCTAGTGACCTAGTTTTTAACCCACATGACCCAGATTCGGATTTGACTATCAGATCATAAAGATTACCATTCTGACCAAGTTTCATGAAGATACAATATTAAATGTGTCCTCTAGCTTATTAGCAAGCTTTACCTTTTATTTCATCTGGTGACCTAGTTTTTGACCCCATTTGACCCACATTAAAACTTAACCGTAAGATCATTAAGAGCAACATTCTGACCAAGTTTCATTAAGATACGATCATAAATGTGGCCTCTAGGGAGTTAACTAACTTTTTCTTTGACTTGACCTTGTGACCTAGTTTTTGATCCCACATGACCCAGATTCGAACTTGACCTAGAGGTCATCAAGACAAACATTCTGATTAAGTTTCATAGCGATATTGCCATGAAAGTGGCCTCTAGAATGTTAACAAGCTTTTCCTTTGATTTGACCTGGTGACATAGTTTTTGACCTAAGATGATCCAATATCGAACTCGTCCAAGATTTTATTGAGGGTAACATTCTGACCAAGTTTCATTAAGATTTGGCCAAAATTGTTATCTCTAGAGTGTTAACAAGCTTTCCCTTTGATTTGACCTGATGACCTTATTTTTTGACCCTACATGATCCAGATGCAAAATGGACATAAAGATTATCAAGATTAACATTACCAAGTTCCATGAAGATACAGTCATAAATGAGTAAATGTGGCCTCTACAGTATTAACAAGCTTTTCCTTTTACTTGACCTGGTGACCTAGTTATTGACCCCAGATGACCCAATATCGAACTCATCCAAGACTTTATTGAGGGTAACATTCTAACCAAGTTTCATAGAGATATTGCCATAAATGTGGCCTCTAGATTGTTAACAAGCTTTTCCTTTGATTTGACCTGGTGACCTAGTTTGTGCCCCCACCTGACCCAGATTTGAACTTAGCCTATAGATCATCAAGATTAACATTCTTTCCAACTTCCATCAAAATATAGCCATAAATGTGGCCTCTAGAGTGTTAACTATCTTTTCCTTTGATCTGACCTGGTGACCTAGTTTTTGAATCCACCTGACCCAGATTTGAACTCGACTTAAAGATCATTAAGATGAACATTCTGAAAACGTTTCATTAGTATATGGTCATAAATGTGGCCTCAAAACTAGCTTTTCCTTTGATTTAACCTGGTGACCTAGTTTTTAACCCTACATCACCAACATTCAAACTGGACCTAACAATTATCAAGATTAACATTCTTACCAAGTTTCATGAAGATACAATCTTAAATGTGGCCTCAAAGTGTTAACAAGCTTTTCCTTTGATTTGACCTGGAGACCTAGTTTTTGACCCCAGATGACCCAATATTGAACTTGTCCAAGATTTTATTGAGTGTAATATTCTGACCAAGTTTCATTAAGATTGGCCGAAATTGTGACCTTTAGAGTGTTAACAATCAAATTGTTGACGATGGATGGACAACTGACGACGGACACAGGGCGATCACAAAAGCTCACCTTGAGCACTGTACTCAGGTGAGCTAAACACAAGGAAGTAGGTCAGTAGGTCAAGGTCACAGTAAGGTGACCCGTAATCACTTGGGTACATCAGGTAAATATAGTATTTTTTCCTATATAACTCATATGACAAGTGACTCCCAGAGCGGGGCTTTTTTACCCCAGGGGCATAATTTGAACAATCCTGTTAGAGGTCCACTAGGCAATGCTACATACCAAATATCAAAGGCCTAGGCCTTGAACTTTCAGACAAGAAGATTTTTATTTTTTCCTTATATAAGACTATGTTAAACTTGGGACCTCGGGGCAGGGCCTCTTTTCACCCTAGGGTAATACCCTGAAATCCCAAAAATAAGCCGGTTTTGAAAATAAGCCGGTCTCGAAAATAAGCCACCACAGTCAAAAAGGGCTCATTAATTAGCCGCACTCAAAAATAAGACGTCCAATTTTTTTTGTATTAGTAGTAGTATCAATGACTTTGTTAGGACAACATATGAGACAGCAAAAGTTACCAACGTGTGCATAGCAGATTTATTTCCAAATGTAATAGCAATAAAATATACTTTGGAATAAAAACATGCAAGTTGTGCTTATTTTTTAAACTCTGGACAAATTGAAACTTTAAAAGCAATAAAATTAATGTCTCAAACACTTTTTGTCACGTCAGTTCTATTAATTAAAATAACCGGTCTTTATAACACAATGCAGTGTTTATCACGTATTCATATTTGTTGGGCGATTACATCATAGGTGTATTTTGTTTGTTAGGCCAGACAAAACTATTTAATGGGTAATTATCTGTTAGCATCGGATTATTTTCAATTAAAAATTGTAACAAATTGTAACAAAACAGGTATGTCAGAAGTATAAGTATTTACCGACGTTGATGTTTTTACTAAAGAACAAAAATATGATATCCGTATCTTCAGTATTTCGGTACTCGAAAATACGCCGGTTTTTAAAACCGGTACTGGATATATGTAAACAAAAGTTCGCCGGACTCAAAAATAAGCCGGTCTTGATAATAAGCCACCAAATCCTTACGAAAATTTGAAATAAGCCTTGGCTTATTTTCGGGATTTCAGGGTAATTTGAACAATTTTGGTAGAGGACCACAAGGCAATGCAACACACCAAATATCAAAGACCTTGCAGTTTCAGACAAGAAGAGTTTTAAACTTTTCTCTTATATAAGTCTATATAAAACTTGGGACCCCCGGGGCGGGGCCTCATTTCACCCCAGTAGCACAATTTGAATAATCTTCATACAGAACCACAAGGCAATGCAACATACAAAATATCAAAGGCCTAGGTCTTGTAGTTTCAGACAAGAAGATTTTTTAAAAATTTTCCTATATAAGTCTATGTAAAACTTGAGACCCCCTGGGCAGGGCCTCTTTTCATCCCAGGGTAATAATCTGATTTTGGTAGAGGACTACAAGGCAATGGTACATACCAAATCTCAAAGGCCTATGTCTTGTGGTTTAAGACAAGAAGATTTTTCCTGTATAAGTCTATGTAAAACTTGGGACCTCTTTTCAACCCAGGGGCACAATTTGAACAATCTTCATTGAGGACCTTTAGATGATGTCACATGCCAAATATCAAGGCTCTTTGCCTTGCAGTTTTGGACAAGAAGATTTTTAAAACTTTTACTTTCGGTTGCCATGGTAACCAGAGTTCTAAATGGAATTAAATTCTTTGAATAATTTTGAAAGGGGACCACCCAAGGATCATTCCTGTGAAGTTTGGTGAAATTCTGCCCAGTGGTTTTCAAGAACAAGATTTTTTTTCATGTGGACAGACACACGACGCACGTCGCACGACATTGAGCGGTCACAAAAGCTCACCAGGAGCCTTTGGCTCAGGTGAGCTAATAACCTAAGTTTAACACCTTGGTGACCTTGACCTTTGGTATAATGGGCCCAAGCCTGCACATACTTAGTTGTTGTTTTTTTTTTTTTGTTGTTGTTTTTTGTTTTGTTTTGGGTTTAATGCCGTTTTTCAACAATATTTCAGTCATGTAACGGCGGACAGTTAACCTAACCAGTGTTCCTGGATTCCGTACCAGTACAAACCTGTTCTCCGCAAGTAACTGCCAACTATCCCACATGAACCAGAGGTGGAGGACAAATGATTTCAGACACAATGTCTTTTATCAAATCGTCACGGAGAACATACGCCCCGCCCGAGGATCGAACTTACAACCCCGTGCTCCGTAGACCGACGCTCTCCCTATTGAGCTAAGTGTGCGGGTACTTTGTTTGTATGCTGGACAATGTTTATGTGAAGTTACATTAAGATATAAGCAACAGTAACAAAGATATGACAAAAACAATGGTTTCCTTAAAAATATTATAGGAACAAGAGGGCCATGATGGCCCTATATCGCTCACCTGAGTGTAATTGCTTGCTTGCACAAATTTGCTAAAGCTTCAAAAACAAAAACAAAACTAGGTGAGGTCATGGTTAAGATTCTTCAAGATAAGTACTGAAATCTGTTAAACAAGAGGGTCATTGACCCTAAAGCGCTCACCTGTGTACAAGGCTTCATGTGTGTTTGTATAATTACAGAGTTAGGTTTCCTCTATGTTAGCCTATATAATATACATGTCACACACACTTTTGAACCTAGGGCAATAATTTGAACAATTATGGTAGACATTACAAATCTGATATCACACGCCAAATATCAAGGCTCTAGCTATTATTGATTCAGAGAAGAAAAGTGGCCACGCCCCTTGGCAGCCATGTTTTTTGACGAATCGGTATGATTTGAACAATCTTGGTAGTGGGTCAAACAAGAACCATTTGTGTAGAATTATTTTAAAATTGGGCTTACAGTTTCAAACAAGAAGATTTTTAAACTTCCAGTCAAGATGGCGGGACAAAACGGAATTTTTATCGCTGCAATGTTTTTAATTTTAGCGAGCTTTTTAACTAGTTTAAACCATCTTAACCAGCAAATCCTTTTAGTAAAATGTCATGGTTACATCGACCCGTCAGAGAATATAGTGAATGTTGATTTGGACATTGTTAAATTCATCTCAACTCAGGAAAGTATTTCGTACCTAGAACGTTCGTACTCGGCCATTGTTGGAGGAAACATTTTTCGTGATAAGAGAACCATTCTTCGTCTTGATAGGGACTATTCAAAAACAACTTTTAAATCTCTTGCTGTATTCTGCTTGCTACGATGTGGTGACATTCAAACTAACCCTGGCCCAGTAGAAAATTATAAAATAGACTCTGTAAAGCATTCTAGAAAAGGGAGACGACCTAAATATCCATGCACGATATGTAGCAAAGGAGTTACTGCAAGAGACAAAGCTGTTGACTGTGATGTATGTGGAAATTGGACACACATAAAATGTACTAACTTTATCACAAATGAGCAATACAAGAAATTAGATAAACAAGAAATAGAATTGAACTTTAGCTGCAACAATTGTACTTTGGATGAGCTACCATTCCCAAATGAGGAAGAGAGATCCTTCAGTGAGGACACACATACTTACACCGAGCTTCCATTTTCTGTAGAGGACGATAACTTCCAGTGTTTTACCAAAAAGGGCATGCATTTTATTCATCTAAACGTTAGATCACTTTTGCCAAAATTTCCGAATTAAGAGTTATTGCGCAAAAAAACTAAAGCTGCTGTGATATCAGTGACTGAAACATGGTTGGACGAGTCAGTTACCGACAGTGAAATCCAGATTCAAAACTATTCTGTTTTAAGAAAAAGATCGAAACAGGCAAGGAGGAGGAGTTTGTACATTCATCTGTCATGACTATGCATTCAATCCAAAGACAGATATTAACATTGATGGTGCAGAATATCAGTTCATAGAACTTTTATTACCTGGAAATAAGCTTATTTATGTTGGTACTGTATATCGACCACCAAATCAGAATGATTTCTTGGAAAAAATTGAAAAAATTCTTAAATGTTTAAGATCTGACTGTGATCTTAGGGGATTTTAATATTTGTTATTCCCAAAAATCTAGCCACCTTTTTAAGGATTATTATGGAATTTTACAGTTATTTAATCTTGATCAAATTGTAACAGAACCAGCTAGAATTTGTAATGGGTCAGCTAGTGTTTTATACCATATTTTATGTAACTAGAGGGGCCATAACTCTAAAATAAGGGGGCGAAGCCAGACGAAAAATAGAAGGTGCGCAAGTTCGTATCATGATAAAGACTCATGCAAGGTTTCATTAATTTATATCAAATACTTTTTGAGCTAGGCGTGTCACGAACTTCGGACGGACGCACGGACGGACGCACAGACAAGAGCAAATCTATATGCCCCCACCACTCATGGGGGGGCACAATAATAGAGAAAACATTTCACAGAGTGGTGTTATACCTGTGGGCCTTGGTGACCATTTTATTACTTTTTGTACAAGGAAAAGTTTTAAAGCTAGAAGTTACCGTCATAACACTGTTGAAATAAGATCCTTAAAAAATTACTGTAAGGAAGATTTAATTTTATAGGTTAACGCAAGCCGACTGGAGCCCTTGTTTTTTATCGACAGATGTGAATAGTGCCTGGTCATCCTTCAGAGAAGAGACATTTTTACCAAAATTATAGATTCTGTAGCACCTGTTAAGGAAGTTCGGCTGAAGTCAAAGTCTGAACCGTGGATGACTTCTGAGATCTTAGAGAAAATAAAGTTAAGAGATAGTTTCATGTATAGTTATAAAACGTTTGGACAGAAAGGACTATAAAAAAAAATTGTCTCTCAGAAATGTAATACAGAGAGAAATTAAATCTGCCAAATCCAGTTATTTTTCAGACAAGATAGAGGAAAACCGTTTTACCCCCAAGAAACTCTGGCAAAACTTGAAAGATCTGGGATGTAAAAAAGATAACCAGAATGTAGTTTTATCAGTTGATGATGAAATTTGTCATGACTCATTTAAAATTGCAAGCTTTTTTAATGACTTTTTTACGAATATTGCTTCTGTCCTGGTAGCTAAACTTCCATGTGGAAAACAGAAATAAGATCTGAAATCAGATTGTCTATCACAATTTTATAAAAGTAAAAATCCAGAAAGCAAGGTATTGCATTTAAAAACTGTTTCAGAAAAGTTCGTCTTTAAAGAACTCAGTAATTTAAAGACTTGCAAAGCAAAGGACTGGATGGCTTACCGGCAAGATTTTTAAAAGATGGAACAACTGTTTTAATAATTCCTATTACATATATTATAAATCTGTCAATATCAGAGGGAGTTGTTCCTGATGATTTTAAAGAAGCTAGAGTTAAACCATTGCACAAGAAAAATAGTACATTAGATGTTGGAAACTATAGGCCCGTCAGTACTTTAAGTATTGTATCAAAAAGTTTAGAAAGAGCAGTATATGTTCAATTGGAATCATTTTTAGTGTCAAATAATATCATGTATGATTTTCAGTCAGGTTTTAGAAAGTCATATTCAACTGATAGCTGTCTTATTCATTTGTTGGATTCAATCAAAATTAATACTTCCAAAGGTCTTTTTACTGGTATGGTCATGTTGGACCTGCAAAAGGCGTTTGACACAGTTGATCATAATATTTTGTTTGGAAAACTGGAACTAGTGGGAGTCAGATCAATACCTTGCTTTAAATCATACTTGTCAAACAGAAAACAGGTTGTTAGTATAGGTAAAAGTCTTTCTAATGCAAATGCTGTGACATGTGGAGTTCCTCAAGATAGTATACTAGACCTCTTCTTTTTTATGTTATGTTAATGATATGGTAACTAGCATTGATAACGATTGTAAACTGATCTTAAATATGCTGATGATAGTACGAATTTGTTTAGCCATAAGGACCCTGAAATCATATCATCTAAACTTGGTCTAGTGTTAGGAAGGTGTTCAGAATGGCTGGTAGATAACACGTTATCATTACATTTAGGAAAAACTGAATATATTCTTTTTGGTCCTAAACGTAAACTTAGCAAACAAACTAAACCTAGCATTAGCTGTAATGGCCATACAATAAAAGGCTCAGCTCAAGTAAAATATCTAGGTTTATTTATTGACAATACTTTGTCAGGGGAAACCATTGTCCAGAATATTGTATCCAAAGTCAATACAAAACTAAAATTTTTATACAGACAGGGTAGATGTTTAGACTTTAATACAAGAGAGATTTTATGCTCGGCGTTAATATAGTGCCACTTTGACTACTCATGTTCATCCTGGTACGAAGGCCTAAAGGTTTAAAAAAAAACAAACTACAGATTATGCAAAACAATGTTATTAGATTTATTAAAGGTTACTCTCCTAGCGAGTCCATTACAAGCGAAGACTTTATTGAATTGAACATGCTGAATGTTAAAAATAGAGTTACACAACTAAGATTGAATCACATTTTTCACAACAAATGTCCACCTTATTTAAATGATAATTTTGTACGAAAGTGTGACAGTATAAAACATAATACTAGATCTAGTGAATGTAATTTTACTGTTCCTAGGGTCAACAGTATAAGTAAACAGACTTTTTATTACAGTGGTATAAAGGATTGGAACTCCTTACCTAGTAACATTAAATCTATTGAAAGTTTTAAGAGGTACAAATCTAGAGTTAAAGAGCATTTAATAAAAAATCTAGTAACAGAATGTAACAGTGATTTTGTATACTATTGATCTCTTTTGGAATGCATATGTCTGTGATATTATTTTAAGCATACTTTTAATAATTCCGTTTTCCACCTAAGTCTTGACCCCCATCAATCTTGTCCTAATATTTTTTTTGTTAAATGGACCCCATTGGAAATAAGCTTTCAGCTTAATGGGTTATCCATAGGTCCCTAGCATTTTAATAACAGTTTCTTTTTTAGCAATGACATTTGGTATTATCATATTTAAAGTATGCAAATTGTGATACTGTGCTATTTAATGTAATAGAACTGTGATTTTTTTAGAAAATATGTTTTATGAAGTCTTGTCTGTGATATTTATGTATTGTAATCTGTTCTTTTATGCTATGACCTAAATGTAAATAAATAAATAAATAAAGTTTCCACTATATACATATAGGGAAAAGTGACTACGCCCTCTGGCGGCCATAGTTTTTGACGAATCAAAACAATTTGAATAATCTTCGTAGAGGGTCAAACAAGGATCATTTGTGTAAAAACATTTTAAAATCGGGCCAGCAGTTTCACACAAGATTTTTAAAGTTTCCACTATATACATATAGGGAAAAGTGACAACGCCCTCTGGCGGCCATGTTTTTTGACGAATCAAAATAATTTGAACAATCTTGGTAGAGGGTCACACAAGGACCTGTTGTGTGAATTATTCTAAAATCGGGCAAGCAGTTTCATACAAAAAGATTTTTACAGTTTCCACCATATACATGCAGGGAAAAGAGACCACGCCCTCTGGCGGCCATGTTTGACGAATTGGTATAATTTGAACAATCTTGCTAGAGGGTGACGTAAGGACTATTTGTGTGAAATTATTTCAAAATCGGACCATCGGTTTAGGAGGAGATGTCGTTTGAAGTTTTTACTATTTTTAGCTCTGGCAGCCCCTATGTGAAACCAAGAGGAACCGTTTGAATAACTTAGGTAGAGGACCAACCAAGGAACATCATGGCCAAGTTTCATCAAAATCCATTCATTGGTTTTGGAGGAGATGTCGTTTAAACACAAATGTTGACGACGGATGGACAACTTGACACACGCACGGCGGACAACGGACGCCGGACACAGCGTGATTACAATAGCTCACCATGAGCATTGCTCAGGTGAGCTAAAAATTATACAAATCTCTTTGCTGTAGCTTCAAAAACAAGAAAGTAGGTCAGTAGGTTAGGGCTTAGAACATTAAAGATGAATATTGAAATCTTTAACAAAAGTTACTGACGTGGTCCAAATTTCTATGCTGTTATGATTGGTGTGCAAAACTGTACATGTCAACCAAATTTCAAGGCTGTATCTAAACAAGAGGGTGGGTCATGATGACCCTGGATCGCTCACCTGAGTAATATGAGCTACATGTTTCAAATGTCAAACTGATGATTTTTAGAAATGTTTTGGAAGATTTTCTGATGTACAATCAAGTAACCCCTGGGGCGAGGCCAATTTTACCCCGGGGGTCATGATTTGAAGTCTACTAGGCAATGTTGCATATCAAATATCTAAGATCTAGGCCTTCTGGTTTATTTTTTGCAAATTTATGAAGATTTCCCTATGTACAATCAAGTAACTCCTAGGGCCGGGTCAATTTGACCCTGGGGGGGGGTCAAGATTTGAACAAATTTTGAAGAGGTCCACTAGGCAATGCTACATGTCAAATATCTAAGCTCTACGCCTTCTGGTTTATTTTTAGAAAATTTTGAAGACTTTTCTATGTACAATCAAGTAATCCCATGGGGCAGAGTCACTTTGACCCCGGGGGTTATGATTTGAACAAATTTTGTAGAAGTCTACTAGGCAATGCTATATGTGAAATATCTAAACTCTAGGCCTTCTGGGTTTTTTTAGAATTTTTTTGAAGATTTTCCTCTGTACAAGAGGGCCATGAAGGCCCTGTATCGCTCACCTGACCTATTGACTTAAAGATCATCAAGATCAACATTCTGACCAAGTTTCATTAAGATATGGTCATAAATGTGGCCTCTAGAGTGTTAACTAGCTTTTCCTTTGACTTGACCCAGTGACCTAGTTTTTGACCCGACATGACCCAGATTCAAACTTGACCTATAGTTCATCAAGATTAACATTCTGACCAAGTTTCATCAAGATAGGGTCATAAATGTGGCCTCTAACAGTGTAAACTAGCTTTTCCTTTGATTTCACCTGGTGACCTAGTTTTTGATCATACATGACCCAGATTCAAACTGGACCTTAAAATCATCAAGATTAACATTATGACCATTTTTCATGAAGATATAGTGATAAATGTGGCCTCTACAGTTGTAACAAGCTTTTCCTTTGATTTGACCTGGTGACCTAGTTTTTAAACCCAGATGACCCAATATCAAACTTGTTCAAGATTTTATTGAGGGAAATATTCTGACCAAGTTTCATTAAGATTGGGCCAAAAATGTGACCCCTAGAGTGTTATCAAGCTTTTCCTTTGATTTGACCTGGCGACCTAGTTTCTGAATCTAGATGACCCAATATCAAATTCTACCCAGATTTTATTGAGGTTAACATCCTGACCAAGTTTCATTAAGATTGGGCCAAAATGGTGACCTCTAGAGTGTTAACAAGCTTTTCCTTCGATTTGACCTGGTGACCTAGTTTCTGAGCCCAGATGACCCAATATCGATCTCTTCCCAGATTTTATTGAGGGTAACATTCTGACCAAGTTTCATTAAGAATGGGCCAAAATTGTGACCTCTAGAGTGTTAACAAGCTTTCCTTTTGATTTGACCTGGTGACCTAGTTTTTGACTCCAGATGACCCAGTATCGAGCTCGTCCAAGATTTTATTGAGGGTAACATTCTGACCAAGTTTCATTAAGATTGGGCATAAATTGTGACCTCTAGAATGTTAACAGTCAAATTGTTGATGACGACGGACAACGACGGACGCCGAACACGGCGATCACAAAAGCTCACCTTGAGCACTTCATGCTCAGGTGAGCTAAAAAACAAGTGACCCCTGGGGCGGGGTCAATTTTGAACCCGGTGGTCATGATTTGAACAAATTTTGTAGAGGTCCACTAGGCAATGCTACATGTCAAATATCTAATCTCTAGGCCTTCTGGTTTTTGAGAAGATTTTTTAAGATTTTTCTATGTAAAATAAAGTGACCCCTGGGGCGGGGTCAATTTTGACCCCGGGGTCATGATTTGAACAAACTTGGTAGAGGTCCACTAGGCAATGCTTCACACCAAATATCTAAGCTGTAAGGCTTCTGGTTTTTGAGAAGATTTTTAAAGTTTTTCCTTTTGGTTGCCATGGCAACCAGAGTTCTGCATGGAATTCAATTCTTTGAACAATTTTTGTAGAGCTTCACCTAAGGAACATTCCAGTCAAGTTTGGATGAAATTGGCCTAGCGGTTTATGACGAGATGTTGTTTAAAGTAAAAGTTTTCGGATGATGGACGACAGACGCCGGACGGTTAGTGATCAGAATAGCTCACCCTGAGCCTTTGGCTCTGGTGAGCTAAAAAAAACAAGAAAGTAGGTCAGTAGGTCAAGGTCACAGTCAAGTGACCCCTAATTACTTGGGGTTAAGGGTTAATTATAATTAAACAATCTAGGAAATACGATCAGATAATTTTTTAAGTATTTTTTTCTATATAACTCATACACAAATTACCCCGGGTTGGGGCCTCTTTCACCCTAGAGGCATAATTTGAACAATCTTGTTAGAGAACCACTAGGCAATGCTACATATCAAATATCAAAGGCTTAAGACTTGAACTTTCAGACAGAAGATTTTTAATTTTTTTTTCCTATTTAAGTTTATATAAAACTTGGGGCCCCCGGAGCAGGGCCTCTTTTCACCCCAGGGGCATAATTTAAACAATTCTGGCCTCTAAGTGTGACCTTGACCTTAAACATACGGACCTGGTTCTTGTGCATGACACTCCATCTCATAATGGTGAACAATTGTGCCAAGTTATATCAAAATTCCTCCTTGCATGAAGAAGAAATGCTCTGGACAAAGTTTTCATTCTTGTATCGTTTGACCTCTAAGTGGGACATTGACCTTAGACCTAGGACCTGGTTCTTGAGCATGACACTCCGTCTCATGATGGTGAACAACTGTGCCAAGTTATATCAAAATCCCTCAATGCATTTAGAAGATATGCTTCGGAGAGTCATTCTTGAATTTGACCTCTAAGCTCAAAGTGTGACCTTGACCTCAGACCTGGTTCATGCGCATGACATTCCATCTCATGATGATGAACAATTGTGCCAAATTATATCAAAATCCCTCCATGCATGAAGAAGATATGCTCAGGACAAAGTCATTCTTGAATTTGACCTCTAAGCTCTAAGTGTGACCTTGACCTTAGACCCAGGGACCTGGTTCTTGCGCACGACACTCCATCTCATGATGATGAACAATTGTGCCTAGTTTCATCAAAATCCTTCCATGCATGAAGAAGACATGCTCCAGACAGTCTGTGGATGACGAAAGCCCGCCTGTTTTTAAACGGGCGAAGAAAAATGGTACAGTTCGTAAAATATTCATCCCTGGGTTATAGATCTTCGGTAATGTGATGTGGGTGATGATGCAAAACACTTTCTTCGAGTTTCAATCACACCTATCCAGTAATATTAAAGAGATAAAGTGGAAGTGCATCAAAGCCTGAACCAAGCTGTGGCGGATGAGGCTTTCATATACTTTGTAACTGAGCTATTAAAGTTGTTCACCCACATAAACTATAACAGACACATGACAACCTCCATTCTTTACCTCCAGTAAGTGAGCTAAAAAAAAAACAAGAAGGAATCCTATGTCCGTGGTTGAGATTATTGTTTAAACAGTATTGTGGTTAGCATGCTTATAAATTATCCTAACTGGTACAAAATTGTGTTGCCTGCGTTTTATCACTAACATCGTCATTTTATCACTAACATCGTTCAAAATACAAACAGGCAAGTAACTTTATCAAGTTAAACCAAGTCAACTTTGTAAGTACAAGTTATGACTGACACATGAGAACATGAGTTGGTTGATCAACCTGCATATACTAACTGGAGGATCATAGTGCTAAGCTAAAAATGAAAAACAAAACTCTTGTTATCAATTTATTTCCTTTTTTTTTCAGTTGTTTTTTGTTTTTTTTTCATTCATTTTACATCATTCCATATCTAAAGTTCTGCAAGACGTGATACATGAAACAGTCATAAATATTTTCTCAAGAAGTCAAAATTTAGCATGTCTTGTTTGTAAAAATACAATGTAATACTATGAAATACAGTTGAATAAGTTAACTTTACATAAATATTCTCCATACCTTAAACAAACTTGTTTTATCAATTATTCTCAAAACTTAGATGGCAGTAAAAACAAGAGGACCATGATGGTCCTGAATCGCTCACCTGTTCCCACATGACCCAGTTTTGAGTATGAGGTCGTTTTTTCTATTATTTGACAAAGTGACCTAGTTTTTGAACTTGACCTAGACATCATCAAGATAAAAATTCTGACCAATTTTCATGAAGATCCATTGAAAAATATGGCCTCTAGAGAGGTCAAAAGATTTTTCAAATTTTAGACCTAATGACCTAGTTTTTGACCTAGTTTGACCGCAGTTGACCCAGTTTCAAACTTAACCTAGATATCATCAAGGTGACCATTCAGACCAACTTTCATACAGATCCCATGAAAAGTATGGCCTCTAGAGAGGTCACAAGGTTTTTCTATTATTTGACCTACTGACCTAGTTTTTGAAGGCACGTGACCCAGTTTCAAACTTGACCTAGATATCATCAAGGTTAACATTCTGACCAATTTTCATGAAGATCCATTCAAGGGTATTGCCTCTAGAGAGGTCACAAGATATTTCTATTTTAAGACCTACTGACCTAGTTTTTGATCGCAGTTGACCCAGTTTCAAACCTGACCTATATATCATCAAGATAAAAACATTCAGACCAACTTTCATACAGATCCCATAAAAAATATAACCTCTAGAGAGGTCACAAGGTTTTTTCATTATTTGACCTACTGACCTACTTTTTGAAGACACGTAACCCACTTTCGAACTTGACCTAGATATCATCAGGATGAACATTCTGACCAATTTTTATGAAGATCTATTCACAAGTATGGCCTCTAGAGAGGTCACAATGTTTTTCTATTTTGAGACCTACTGACCTAGTTTTTGACCGCACGTGACCCAGTTTCGAACTTGACCTAGATATCATCAAGATGAACATTTAGACTAACTTTCATACAGATCCCATGAAAAATATGGCCTTTAGGGAGGTCACAAGGTTTTACTATTATTAATCTACTGACCTAGTTTTTGATAGCACGTAACCCAGTTTCGAACTTGACCTAGATATCATCAAGGTGAACATTCTGACCAATTTTCATGAACATCTTGTGAAATATATGGCCTCTAGAGAGGTCATAAGGTTTTTCTTTTTTTAGACCTACTGACCTAGTTTTTGACCACACGTGACCCAGTTTCAAATCTGATCTAGATATCATCAAGGTGAACATTCTGACCAAATTTCATAAAGATCCCATGAAAAATGTGACCTCTAGAGTGGTCACAAGCAAAAGTTTACGCACGCACGGACGGACGACGGACGCTGCGCGATCACAAAAGCTCACCTTGTCACTTTGTGACAGGTGAGCTAAAGATCATTCAAAAACTAGAAAATCATATTTTTTAAAATAAGTTGTTAAGTATAAAAGCACTGACTTCCAGATTTTGGCTAAATATGATCTTTTGTAAAATTGAAGATTGGTCATATCATGAACATTAGAACAGGAGTTGTTTTTTTAAACTATCTTACAAATGCCAAGTCAAGAATTTCTTCTAAAAACATGCCTGACTGAATTGAACCTGGGTTGTCATGGCAATAAAAGTTTTCCTGTAGTCTTGACCCATACACCACCAAGGAATACGTACTTGGAAGTTGTTCAATATAAAAATATTAAATATTTTTAATTAAGGCAGTTTACATCTGGTAACCTGTTACACAATCTTTTCAAATCTGAATGGAAAAATTATCGAAACGGCTAGTTCTTACTTTTTTCCATAACATATAATCCGTCAGTAATTAAGTTCCAAATCCTTTTCTGATATCTAAAAAAATCTGTTTTTTTCACTGTCATACAATATGGAGGTCAGTGCCTTTAACTATTCAAAGAAATGAAAATTACTTTACCTAATGGTGTATTAGATCTGTTTTAAACTATCACAAAGGTTGTGGTTTCATACAAATGTCAAATTCAGAACATTGTACTTTTCGCATAATTTAGACCTACAAGTTCAATATGTACTTCTACTATATTTAGAGAGTAACTCAACAAATTTATCAGACATTAATTTTATTAGTAGACACTTGTATATAAAGATTTACATCAGGTACGTTAACACCTAAGAAATAAACACCTATCTGCTATGCAAAGGGCATCTTTTTAGTCGCCTTGATTGAACTAAGGCATAATATCTTAGATCTGCACATACTGATTAAATTAATTTGTAAAATATTTCCAAGTGCATCCAATTACACAATAAACTTTCAATGTACATTCATAACTGCATTTAAAAAGACACATTCTCAGTCAAAATACTTTTAACACACTTTTTATATTAACAAGTAATGCCTGGATGTATAAGAAAGAACTACAGATGACAGTGTATTTTTGACAGAAAGACCAAATTTAATAAGAATCCTATCGCTGCAAAATACAGCATGCATTTACTTAATAATAGTTAAAAAGAACTTTCTTTATACTTTCATACTCAGTCCTACCTCTGTCAAACTCAAGTTTCCTTGGTGAAGTCAAAACTGAATTCTTTAAGGTAGTGGACCTGTGATGACAATAGGTAATTTCCGTTTAATTATGTTTTCTTCATATGTAATTTCCGCATATTCTGGCTTTCACCAAATCTGTAACTTGTATAAGCTACATTTATGGTTGACGACTGCCGAAATAGCAAACGAGAACACAGAATCACACAGAAATTGCTGAGTGCCATTCAGGATACACTACCTTAATTTATTTCTGATGTTCTGATGTCATTTAATAAAACACTTATTGAATGGATTGCTGGTCAATAGTCGTAACTATTAGCCCTGGGTCCTTCCAACATTAGACAAATAATGTTGACTATTATCCAACAAAACCATTTGATAAATGAATACAGCAATTTTATTCACTCAGTGCAGAATTATTCTTCAAGATTAAAATAAAACTAGAGCTGCTTTGAGAAAAGCGCATGTCTCCCAAAACTGCCTTATCATCTAAATAGTAAGTCAGTCTTTATATACTGTTTACTTAGAGCATATGCACATAAATGACCCCAAAAGGATTCCTATACTACTAGAGCCCATGCACATTTTTTGCACCAAAAGGATCCCTATACTAAAAATGCGCAAGAATTCTGAGCGTTTTTTTTTTTGGTAATTCACGGGCCATAATTCCGAAAAGAATGGGCCCATTTGGCTAGTTATCGAACTTGGCCGAGCACTTACTGGCAAACACATTTTGTTCAAGTTTGGTGAAGATCGGATGAGAAATGTTTGACTCAAGAGTGCGGACAAACTTTGTGACACACACACACACACACACACACACACACACGCATACACACACAGACAGGAGTAAATCAATATGTCTCCCACACCACTTTGTGATGGGAGACATAACTGTCTTTTAATAACATATTGAGCCATGATTTTAGTAAATTTTAGTAAAACACATTTTAATATATATAAAGATGAAAGTAGGAAAACATTTAGCACTTAAAATGGCAACTGAAGTCACAGAAACAAGAGTTTGGACTACAGGAGTCCTCAATATTTTCAGTAATCCAAGCTTACAAAGCCTTTCATCAACATTTTAGAGCTACTTAGTCACTGAAGGGTGAGTATCTGAATATCTACTTTTGGACAGAATTCTGTAATAAAATACATATCTCACATTGAGTGATAACTTTAGAAGTAAATTCAAAACACATGAAAAAATATTTTTTCTACTGCAGATAGATTCTACCCCTTGCTTTATCAATTAACCCATGCCTAAAACAAGGATTTATCTATAATGCATAAATTTCTCATACATCTTAAATTGAAGCTATACAAAAGTATTTTGCAAAATTATACAGTAAAGGGGCAATTAATACTTTTTCAATATTGTCTCCAACGTATGGATCAAAGAGACAAGTATAAGTCTAGCCATTCTGATTTTCAGTAATTTTCAAAATAATTTAAGCAGGAAATGATCAAGGTTAACAAGTTTTTAGCCAGTAAACCTTACTGGTAATAACCCAAGAGGAAACTGAACATTGAGATCAAAGGTAATTCTTCAACTAAAATCTCCTCAATATCCAGCATTTTGATTAAGTCCAAATAAAGCACTTTGTTTGACATTTGACACACAGAAGGCGTAAATTATCTTACTATGGTACTGTAATAGTAAAATGTACAAGCAAACATGAATTCTGTTCTGAAAAAAAAAAAATATTTATATACCAAAGTTTCCCAAGTCAATAATTTGACGCTTCTCAAAAACAGATTTATGGAGAAATTTCTCAAAAAAAAGATAACACTGCTTTATTGTAATGGAACAATGAATACTTTAAAACTTTAAAATTTTAAACTATCGTAGACGGAATGTTACGTTCTTTTTCTACCAGATCATGATTTCTGGGTACTTTTGACACAATCCTCACCAATAAACAACAATATAACAATGACAGTATATAGAATACCCAAAATTCATACAATTCAAAAATTCATTCAATTAACTGAGAAACTTTCGTAACATCGTCATAAATGTTCTCAAAAGCTTTTTCACACATCTGTTAGTAAGACATACAGTATCCTTGTAACTTACAACAGCATTCTAGTAATTTCTAATGAGCAAAATAAAGCACAAAATATCTTACTTAGACTATCAAAACGTCAATCACTTGTTTAATTAAAGTTTCAGACTCCCCAAATTCTACCCCAACATTCGCCTCAAACAAAATATAAAACCTCTGACAATATCCCAATTTTTTCAAAATATTTTTTTCCGACATCGGGAAAAACTATCAGATATACTTAACAACATAATTCCTATGGAACACGGAAGTTTTATGCCACAATGATTAGACCTTAATGGAGAAACAAAATAACCTACAAAATCTGCCTCCAAAAAGAAACTAATAGTCTCCAAAAAGAAACTAATAGTGTAGAATATGCAGACATACAAAAACTTTCTTCAAATCTGATGTATGATTGTTTTGTGTATGTTTTTATTTTTCAGTAATATATAATGTAAAATACATGAATTCCTTTCAGCCAAGCCATGTTTGCAATATTTCTTAATCTGATAGTGACTCAAATAATAAATATTTATAGCTAAACAGAAAATTGCTTTTGACCTGTTTAATATTTAAGCACAATTTTCTGCACAGCTCAATGCATTTGTTAAACAAATGACACTGGAGGTAAAATAATTTTGCCCAAATATTTCTACATTTTTAGCAGATGTTCTAATTATGGCATGGACAATTTGAATGCTTATAATGCTTGAATGTTCATCAATCTTGCAGAGCGGAGAGTTTATTTCCTAATGATAACTGTTGTGAGGATTTAGTTGGATCATCCATCTGTCGACCTCCATGCTGCACTCGTTCAAAACTTCTTGGATCACTGTCAAAATAAAATAAACGCCTTATACTTTTATGTCAAATAAGTGTTTTTGTTTGTTTGTTTTGGATTAAGTACCATTTTTCAACAGTATTTCAGTTATGTAAAGGTGGACTGTTAACCCAGCAGGCAGTTAACAAAACAAGTGTGCCTGGATTCTGAACCAGTATTAAACTGTTCACCCCAAGTAACTGCCAACTTCCCCACATGAATCAGGTGACAGAATGACTTCAGACACAATGTCTTTTACCAACTTTATGTAAAACACACGCCTTGCTCAGGGATCAAACTCACGAGAGTCACGACCCAATGGACCATAGAACTATGATCTCCCTATTGAGAAAGAGGGAGGACTACGTCAATTATGGCTGAAACTGATATAATTAAGTCAAAAGATTTTCAATAATTATTCATCTTACCAAAATAATTTATCAAATAGAGTTAATCATGAAAGCAACGAAAGTCACACTTTACAGATCTGTAATAAACAAACAGCTTTTTGCAAAACATGTATGCCTCCCCTAATGATGGGCTATTTCATTTTCAGTCCAGTGATCAAAATGACCTTGACATTTGGCCTACTTACCCCCAAAGCATTAGGGGCTTTCAACTTCATAAGCCCTATCATGCTACCACGGGGTTAAATTCGCGAGTCCCTATTGCAAAGCTGGACACTTTCAGTGGCCACCGCAGAGATCATATGACAAACAGTTGGGCCTGGTTGACAATAAATATGTTCATGAACAGAACATAGTTCCAGAATCCAGACTACAAATTCTGAAAGGCAGTGGTTTTTTAACATTCTTAAAAAGCTGCATGAGAAGTTCCTGACATTTCGGGAACTACATTTTTAGTGGTTACTTGTATAGCCCAATTATGAACTTCCTGTGACTCCTGTTTGTGTGCCAACAAGTAATGATGATTTTTCTTTTAAAGAAGCTAACTGTTTCATTTTCTACATATGCAAAATATACATTAACAAATGAATTAGATATTGAGATGAATGGCCAGTTGTTTATATACATGTACATAGTTTTAAATTTTAAGCAGTCAGTAAAAATATTTTATGATGAATAACTGACTTAATGTTTTTACCTTTCATTAGATATATTTATACCTTTATTTATAAATAAAAGATTTAAAAATTGAATAGTACATAAGAAAATACCTAAGTCTGTCATGTTTTATGAAAAAATGCCGACAAGTAGAGAGGTTATGAGAGACTGTCAAATGCACTAAAATTGTCATGAAAATATTTCAGTTGAATAACCTCTTTGACTGCAAATTACATGGTCACATTGTTTCTTAATGTGAAAAAGGACTGCATATTTGAAGTCTGCAGGAAAAAATACACAAGTATGCAAAGTTTCATTACAGTATCTCTATTATTAGTGGAGTAAATTAATTTTGTTCAAAAATGTTAGAAAGTTCGGTTCCGCGATCGACATTTTTTTCCCTTTTACATTTTCATAGTAGAAATTTCCAGATTTTTCACCCGTTTCACGATTTTCAAATGGTCATAACTTTTTTATTTATTGAGATATTTTCCAAATGTAAACTGTTCTGGAAAGCTGAAGATCTGCTCTTTGGGTTTATTTTAACATTTTGAATGTACAGCTGTTCTGAAAAATTAGTCAGGGTTGCTACTACCAGGGTGAAGTGATTCTCAAGTAATTAAGTGGGTTCAGGCCCATGACATTGACCTTTGTCTTTCTGGTCCCAAAAACAACACGGGTCTTCTAGCTCATTAAGCCCAAACATGCCATCAAGTTTGAAGGTTCTTGGTCAAGTGATTCTCAAGTTGCCATGCTGAAATAGTTTTTTTCAATGTTCCGGTCCCTGGAACCTTGACTTAGGGGTCATCTATTGCATATGCCAAACCATTGACCTTGGCCTCTAGACCTGTTGGTCTAAAAAAAGTAGTCATCTACTTGATAAGCCCAGTCAAGCTTTCAAGTTTGATCGTTCTAGATAAAATGGTTCTCAAGTTATTGAGAGTACAACCATTTTGAAGGTTAAGACCCCTGTGACCTTAACTTTTGACTTACTGACCCTAAACACAGAAGGGGCTATCTTCTTACTTATCTTTTTACTTAGAATTTCAGTTTGCCTTTGATGCTTTTTCACTATATCTCCCTTGTTACTAAATGGATTTGATTCAAACTTAAAATGGTTGCTCCATATCATCACCCACATCGTATGACACAAGGTTCATAACTCTGGCACCAATATGTTATGAGCTATACCCCCATTTTACTTAGAATTTCAGGTTCAAGTTGTGATGCACTTTTGCTCTATTTCTTTTATTACTGAAAATAGTTGTTCCACATTATTAGCCGTATGATATGGCACATGGTGCATTACCTTTGCAGAAAGTTTCCATGAATTATGTTCTTTTTTTACTTATTTAATGTTTTGATATACTTTATCTATATCTCTATTATTACTAATACATCCACATTTGCGTCAATAAACTCTCCAGTAACAGTTCTAGCTTCATCTGATGTGCCCAAATTCACTATCCAGCATCGAAATAGTCGAGCGCACTGTCTCCTGTGACAGCTCTTATTTTATTTTGAGAATCTGTACAACTTTTACCATTTTATCAGAGGGCCAGCCAAGTGATTTTCTTTCAGATTCGGACCAGTGGTTTAGGAGGCATTGTTTCTTTTTTGGACTGTTTCCTTCAATTTGATTGGCTAACACAATATTTTTACAAGTGTGTAAAACAAATTTATTCGGATAACTTTTGTGCTGCTCCCGATGTTGGACTACTTTTTCACTTTTTATTCATACTTAAAAATGATTGACTTGAAAACAATGATTGTAGAAAGGAACCAAAGTACTAAATGTCATATTTTTTGTTATACACACTTGTAAAACCCGAAACCTCGTACACGTACATATCTACGATAAAGGCCGTTATCGGATATGTGTACTTCGGTTTTGGGTATGTGTACTTCGGTTTCGGGTTTTACAAGTGTAAAACAAAAATTATGACATTCATTCCTTTAGTGAATTATTTTCTATGTTTAGGTCTGCATGTACTGGACAAATCAGAAAAAGAGCAATATTGGAAAACAGCCAATAAAAGAAACATATCCATAATATCGGTGAAATGTTTTGATGATATTTCTGATCTCTCCATCTTATTGTTTAATTAAATGGAATAATTCAAACAGTCTCGGTATGGGAAATTCAGACAAGTAAATATCTTAAACGAATACCACAGTAAAAATTATTTATATTCTTATTTTACTGTTATCCTGCACATTGTCAGTTTCTACGGCATAAAAATTAACCCAGTTACCGAAACATGACTGCCTAAAGGGTGTGGCTAGTTTTCTCTATATGGCTACAAGGAAAAATAAAAATCTTCTCCCCTGAAGCTACTGACCAAAATTCAAAATAGTTCTTTAGATGACCCTCTACAAACTTCCATCAAGATCCCGCCCAGGTTACCCCCAACCCTATCAACTTTGATGGCTAGTGATGAAGTTCTATAGATATTGATTAGAAACCACGTTTTGTCTCAATGTCACTGTAATCTTGATCTACTGACCCGCAAAACAATAGGGCTACAAGCAATCTACCTACGAAGTTTGGCAGTCTTTGGCCAAAGGTTTCAAGAACAGTTTCGACTCTTAAGGTTGCTGTGGCCTACCCAACTCAGCAATAATTGGGATCATCTAGATGAGACAAGTAACCATCTTATTAAGTTTTACTATAGGCTCAGGGTTCTCCTGCCTTGACTGAGCATCACTTGGTCCCAAAGGCGCCGACAACTAACAACAGGCAATCCTTACGAGAGTTTTATTTACTGCACGCAAATGCGATCTGAAGTTAGTTAAAACGTTTGTACATGTTTTGTAGTAAGTCCCGCAGCAAGTAACAAAACAAAAGAACAGTTTTAAATTTAAACAAGAGGGCCAAGATGGCCCTATATCGCTCACCTGTTATCATTGCACATGAGGACAAGAAGGTCCTCAGAAAAAATATCTAAGTCCAAAGGACAGAAACAACAAAGGGCAGAAATTTAACCAAAAAGAAAAAAAAATCTTACAAGGTATAGATATGTTAAAATACACCTAAAAATTGGAGGTACCATCCATGTTGTACCACAGAAAACTGGTCTCGTGTTTTCCCTATGGCCAATAATAAAAAAGTTACTAAAAATAAGCTATTTATAGTAACGTAAAAGGGAAGTAATTAAAAAAGTAAATATTGTAAGTGGACAAAAGAAGGATCTGCCAAATAAATCTGACATAAATGAAATTTCAGATCAGTATCTTCATTAGTTATGGAGATATAACAATTTTAATTTGAAATAAAGGGAGGTAATTTGACATAAAATCAGTACATAGTTATCTACCCTGATTGTCTCAGTCCAACTAATAACAATAATGAAATTTCAAATAAGTCCTGTAAGTACTTACTGATATAAATCCATTTTGATTACAATCTGGGGAGGTAATCAGATATAAAATAACTCTGGAACCTATGATTGGATCTGATTTGTCAAGGAATCCAAGATTTATTGTTGTTGAAGATATTTTGAAAGTTTGTATCAAATAAAACCATAAAAGAAGTCTCTATATGGCTGCAAAAGCCAAAAAAGCCAATTTTGGACCTTTAAGGGGTCATAACTCTGGAACCCATGATGGAATCTTATATCTGGCCAGTTGAAGAAATGAATCAAGATCTTATGGTGATACAAGTTTTGTGCAAGTTTGATTAAATTCAAATCATAAATGAAGCTGCTATTGTGCAGACAAGGTCAAAATAGCTAATTCTGGCCCTTTCAGGGGCCATAACTCTGGAACCCATAATGGAATCTGGCCAGTTCAAGAAAGGAACCAAGATCTTATGGTGATACAAGTAGTGTGCCAGTTTGGTAAAAATCAAATTATAAATAAAGCTGCTATTGTGCAGACAAGGTCAAAATAGCTAATTTTGGCCCTTTCAGGGGCCATAACTCTGGAACCCATAATGGGATCTGGCCAGTTCAAGAAAGGAACCGTGATCTTATGGTGATACAAGTTGTGTGCAAGTTTGGTTAAAATAAAATCATAAATGAAACCACTATCGTGCAGACAAGAAATTGTTGACGGACGGACGGACTGACGACGGATGAAGGGTGATCACAAAAGCTCACCTTGTCACTATGTGACAGATGAGCTAAACAAGAGGGCCAAGATGGCCCTAGGTCGCTCACCTAAGAAACACACCATAACAGTGTAAAACATGTTTGACCTAGTGATTTCATGGAAACAAATATTCTGACCAATTTTCATTAAGATTGGACCAAAAAATTGGTCTCTTGCGATAAAACAAGCATTTTCTTAGATATGACCTAGTTTTTGACCCTAGATGACCCATGTTCAAACTCGACCTAGATTTTATCAAGGCAATCATTCTGACCAAAATTCATGAAGATCAATTGAAAAATACAGCCTCTATCACACACACAAGTTTTATCTTTGATTTGACCAAGTGACCTAGTTTTTGACCTCAGATGACCCATATTCAAATTCGACCTAGATTTCATTAAGGCATCATCCTGACCAAATTTCATAAAAATCAATTGAAAAAAACAGTCTCTATCGCATACACAAGATTTTTCTTTAATTTGACCTAGTGACCTAGTTTTTGACCTCAGATAACCCATATTCAAACTGGACCTAGATTTCATCAAGGCAATCACTCTGACCAAATTTCATGAAGATCAACTGAAAACTACATCCTCTATTGCATACACAATGTTTTTCTTCGATTTGACCTAGTGACCTAGTTTTTGACCCCAGATGACCCATTTTCGAACTCGGCCTAGATTTCATCAAGGTTATCATTCTGACCAATATTCATGAAGATCAGTTGAAAAATACAGCCTCTATGGCATACACAAGGTTTTTCCTTAATTTGACCTAGTGACCTAGTTTTTGACCCGAGATGATCCATTTTCGAACTCAGCCTAGATTTCATCAAGGTAATCATTCTGACCAAAATTCATGAAGATCAATTGAAAAATACCGCCTATATTGCATACACAAGGTTTTTCTTTGATTTGACCTAGTGACCTAGTTTTTGACCCGAGATGACCCATTTTCGAACTCGGCTTAGATTTCATCAAGGCAATCATTCTCACCAATATTCATGAAGATAAATTGAAAAATACAGCCTCTATTGCATACACAAGGTTTTCTTTGATTTGACCTAGTGACCTAGTTTTTGACCTGAGATGACCCATTTTCGAACTCGGCCTAGATTTCATCAAGGTTATCATTCTGACCAATATTCATGAAGAATAACTGAAAAATACAGCCTCTATCGCATACACAAGGTTTTTCTTTGATTTGACCTAGTGACCTAGTTTTTGACCCGAGATGACCCATTTTCGAACTCGGCCTAGATTTCATCAAGGCAATCATTCTCACCAATATTCATGAAGATCAATTGAAAAATACAGCCTCTATCGCATACACAAGGTTTTTCTTTGATTTGACCTAGTGACCTAGTTTTTGTCCCGAGATGACCCATTTTCGAACGCGGCCTAGATTTCATCAAGGTTATCATTCTGACCAATATTCATGAAGATTAGTTGAAAAATACAGCCTCTATCGCATACACAAGGTTTTTCTTTGATTTGACCTAGTGACCTAGTTTTTGACCCGAGATGACCCATTTTCGAACGCGGCCTAGATTTCATCAAGGCAATCATTCTGACCAATATTCATGAAGATCAATTGAAAAATACAGCCTCTATCGCATACACAAGGTTTTTCTTTGATTTGACCTAGTGACCTAGTTTTTGACCCGAGATGACCCATTTTCGAACTCGGCCTAGATTTCATCAAGGTTATCATTCTGACCAATATTCATGAAGATTAATTGAAAAATACAGCCTCTATCGCATACACAAGGTTTTTCTTTGATTTGACCTAGTGACCTAGTTTTTGACCCGAGATGACCCATTTTCGAACTCGGCCTAGATTTCATCAAGGTTATCATTCTGACCAATATTCATGAAGATTAGTTGAAAAATACAGCCTCTATCGCATACACAAGCTAAATGACGACAGACGACAGACGACGGACGCCGGACATCGAGCGATCAGAAAAACTCACCTGAGCATTGCTCAGGTGAGCTAAAAACAGACTTAACTGAATTAAGCTAAAAGCTCAAGTCATCAAATTGTCTACAAACTGATGTGGGAACAGACGGACAGACTGAAATAAGAGCAAAACATATTCCCGCTTCAACGCGGGGAGTGGTGCGTGTGTATGTGTGGGGGAGGGGATGTTACTGACTTCTGATAGACAACCGACACGTTGCCACTACCTCTCATACAAGTACTATGGGGAACTAAACAACTAAACGCGCAGAATAACCATATTTTATAATCATTATACACATGGTTATTATTATCCCCAGTTTTCTCCCAGACTGATGTACTTACTTCTTTTACCAAATTGTCACTGACAAGATGTTTTGCAAAGGGATAGAACTTACAACCCCTTGATCCATAGATCTCCGGCCTTCCTACGAGTTTATTCATTTAATCAGTACCTATGTAACCACTGTAACAAATAAATCAATCCATGGTAAATAGGCTGTTTTTGGACCATATATGCGTAATTGTGTCACTAGTAATTTTAGATGAACATTACCCAACTTTTCCTAATTAACATTGCTCTTCTTTCCAAATACAAACCTGAAATAAATTTAAGATATACTATGATAAAGTTGGATAGGGCAGTTTGTTTGTTTTGGGTTTAACGCCGTTTTCCAACAGTATTTCAGTCATGTAACGACGGGCAGTTAACCTAACCAGTGTTCCTGGATTCTTTACCAGGTTGAGGGAGAGGTCCCAATGACCCATACATAGTACGAGTCCACTGAAAGATCCAAGACCTAGGCTCAAAATACATAACAACTAAAACTCTTGTTATCAATTTATTTAATATTTCTATTTCTTCTTTCCTGATACTATCATTCCATATCTAAAGTTCTGCAAAGTATGATATATGATAGTCATGAACATTTTCTTATGGGTCGATATCTTTGATGTTCTTTCCATAAACTACAATGAATACAACAAAATATAGTGGAATAAGTTAAACTTACATATATATTCATCAAACTCTTAAAAAATCGTTTCATAATTGACTATTCTTTAAGAACTTACATTTCTCAAAACAAAGTAATTGCAGTAAAAAGTCATTAAAACCTAGAAAATTTGTATTTTTTCAAAAACCAGTCTTATTTTGACCTGTTCAGGGAAATTAAAATTATTTCACCTATACCCTTATTTGGACCTTTCTTTAAAGAGAGGCTGTTATTCATATTGATGTCAATTTCAGATGATTATACCTTTCACATAATTTAGTCCTACTAGTTCAACATGCACTTCTACAACATAAATACATGAAGTGTTACTTAATTAGATTAACCATTTTTTAGTAGACACTTATGATAAATAAAGATTTACTATAAGTATGTAAACAGTGCGAAATCAACACACCCTCTGCTATACAAAGTGCATCTTTTTAGTAACACTGGATTTATCTACTAAATAACCATGATTGAATTA
>NW_026461575.1:0-67321 GCF_021730395.1 Mercenaria mercenaria | reverse complement strand
TAATTTTTGACCACAGATTACTCATATTTAAACTTGACCTAGGTTTCATCAAAGCAACCACTCTGACTAAATTTATATGAATACCCAGTGTAAAATGCAGCCCCTATTGCGTAAACAAGGTTTTTCTTTGATTATACCAGGTAACCTAGTTTTTGACCAAAGATTACCAATATTTGAACTCGACATAGATTTCATCAAAAGAAACATTAATCAAATTTCATGAAGATCCTGTGAAAACTTTAGCCTTTATTGCATACACAATGTTATTCTTTTATTTGACCAGGTGACCTACTTTTTGGCCAAACATGACTCATTTTAAACTTGACCTAGATTTCATCAAAGCAAACATTTTGATCAAATTTCATGAACATTCTTCATAAAAAAGCCCCTACTGCATTCACTATGTTTTTGTTTTATTTTACTGGGTGACCTAGTTTTTGACCCCAGATGACTGCTATTTAAACTTGACCTTGCTTTCATCAAGAAATACATTTTGATCAAATTTCATGAATAACCGGTGTAAAATGCAGCCACTATTGCATACACAGGGTTTGTTTTTATTTGACCGGTTGACCTAGTTTTTTACCCCATATAACCTATATTCAAATTTGACTTAGATTTCATCCAGACAAACATTGTGATCAAATTTCATGAAGATTCAGTGTAAAATGTAGTCCCTATATTGTATATTGCATAAACAAGGGTTTTTTTTACTTAGTGATCTGTTTTTTTGACTCCAGATTACTCATATTCAATCTTAACCTAGATTTTATCAAGGAAACCCTTATCAAGTGTAAAATGCAGCCCCTATTCTCTGCACAATGTTTTTCTTTGACTTGACCGGGTGACCTAGTATTTGAATCAGGATAACCCTTATTTGAACTTAACCTAGATTTCATCTAGACATACATTCTGATACAATTTCATGAATATCCGGTGTAAAATGCAGTCCCTATTGTATACACAAGGTTGTTCTCTGATTTAGCATAGTGACTTTGTTTTTGACCCAAGATGACCCATGTTCAAATTGACCTAGACTTTATCAAGGCAATCATTCTGACCAAATTTCATGAAGATCAATTTAAAAATACAGCCTCCACACATGTGCAAGGTTTTTCTTTGATTTGACCGGATGACCTAGTTTTTTACCCCAGATGACCCATATTTGAACTTGACCTATATTTCATCCAGACATACATTCCGATCAAATTTAATGAAGATCCGATGTAAAATACAGTTTTTTCTTTGATTTGACCTAGTAACCTAGTTGTTGACCCAGATAACCCATTTACGACTTTGACCTAGATTTTATCAAGGCAATCATTCTGACTAAATTTCATGAAGGTCAATTGGAAAATACAGTATGTATCACATACACAAGCTTAATGTTGACAGACAGATAGACAGACGGCCGCCGGATATCGAGTGATCACAATAACTCAGCTAAAATACATGACAGGATAAGAAATTACTTTGATTTTGTCATAATATTTCTGTCCCTGTCGTTCGTTTGTAAATCTTAGGCATGTATGTTGTATTAAAATAAGATCATAGCTTTATCCTCGATTTTGTTGAAGATAACAATAGAGAACTGTAGTAATATTAAATGTAATAGATCTTTTGTGTAGTAAAAAGATTTTACATTTTGAATTCTGAAAGTGTTACCAATCGCTAGAATATATTTAATATCGGATTTAATCGAGTTTCAGTCGGCCATCAGGAAAAGATAACTGCAAGCACGAACAATAATTATATCATACTTGATGCAATTTGTTACTTAATGAAAATTGGAATGGAACCAAACTAAATTTACATTACAATGTATGTTTGATTGTTTGACTGCCATTTTAACATTATTGCGATCATTTAACCGAAGCAATAGTTTCTGCACAAATAGTGAAATACTGACTTTTTTCACTCCGCATGTAACAAAAAAAATCATCATACGAATTGAATGTGGAGAACTAATGACTTTAGAATCGGTGTGAAGTTGGCAGTACAGCATGCTGATACTGCTGTACTGTCATCTTTACACCGATGACTTAGATGCGAAATCGTTAAGAAGAACATACACTGTGACCGAGGATCGCAGTCGCAACCCCTCGAAAGAAGTTTTTTTTTTTTTTCAAAATTAAAAAAAGATGTTCACTAATGGTATTTTTCATTGGAAAAAGTTCACAAAAGTGAATAGGAAACAAGATTGTTTTTCGTTTGTAACCATTATTGTAAGGATATAGTATTACAAATATGACTATGATATCAAATAAGTATATAATAAAATCTGTAAAAAGAATAAACTTTATTGTGCTGTCTTGATGTATATTTTGGTTGGTACTTATAAAAAAGCAGAAAATTATGAAAATGTTGAAAAATCGCAGGCAGTTTCAGCAACAGTGGGTGTGTTCAAAACAATTTTTCATAGAAACAAGCCTGGTGACCCATTGTTTTTATTTGTACATTGTTTTCAGCAGAAATTTTCCTATCAAATATGTGAATTTAAAAAAATCTATGAAAGGAAAAAAAACTATAGGAATTCTCTTTAAAGGTCCAACGAGTATTATATGAAACCCAGAGTTTGTAGCTGAGACTTCCTATTTACTGAAAATATGGCCCACTGCATCGGATCTGACCAAATAGTCATAAATATGTTCAAGAATAACTAACAAATAAACAAAAGATGTTGCCTATGTCAAACCGAAAGTGTGTTTTCCGACTGCTTACGAACCCGTCGAGCATCTTCGGATTTTTTCGGAAGAATCCTCCGAAACGAGGCTATAATTTATAAATAGATGCAAAATATATTCAATGCCCAAACAATAACGTGATTTTTACAAACTTAGCACATGGAATTCAACAAGTTTGTAACTCACAAAAACTTCGTGAAAATCATTCTTGTAATACAGATAATAAACAGCTATACTACAAGTTTGCGGGAGGACAATTCAGGCCCTTCCCGAATAAAAGTGATTTTACAACTTCGTCTGCAAACTTTTTCAGTTAATATCTTTTCAGTATAGTTTTAAGAATATAAATGTAAACTGTCTTACACTGCAGAAACAAAATGTGATTGAAATTTGCCTAAATACACTGATTTATGTACATATGGCTACATTAATTTAATAAGATTTTAGACATTAAACACATTGTCTTGGCCTAATATATGTCACTGTCAATTTTAAACATAAATTTTGTACATTTCATATTTTTCGTGCAAGTCGTGTATAATTACAATCATGGAAATACAGTTATTTTGTCGCGCGTCTTTAAACGGATATTCGTTTGAAACAATTTTAAAATCACGTGATCCCGAAGAATTTCCGACCGATTTCGGAAAAACGATAAACATGAAAGTAGGACAAAATGACCCCCCATGTCAGTCTAAGAAAATACAGAAACAATCATTTGTTTCTCTGTTCTTGTGTTGATTTCAAGGGAATATTGCACGGCTATCATAATGTTTATTACTATATTTCAAAATGTGTAGTCTTTTTTTAAGATTTATGTCTATTCATTTGTCTTTATTTTGCACCTTTAAGGTTAAAATCATTGTTTTGATAAGAAAAGTAAACAGATAACACATAACTTGATAAACCTTATTGAAAATACATGTAAATACTTGCGTCACTGTCAGACCGTTTAAGTGTCCTTTATCTGTTTGTTTTGTCAAACTGTTTTATCTTTGGTATAAGTATTTTTGTGTATTTTTCTTCAAAGTTGCACATATCCAATACATACTCCTGTGGTGTGGATTTTTGTCCTTGTTTTATTATCCTTTCACTTTCGAACAAGGCGGGGGGTTTAGAATAATGTTTAGTGACCATTATGTGTTGCTCCAGCAATTGTTTATTTTTAATTCCTGGCCTTAAAACTTGAACTTACAAATCCAGAACCAATAAGGATCATCAAATAACCACACGAAATCACAAGAATTTTGCGGACCCTAATTTTCTCCAGTTATTAAGTGAAAACCGGTATCTGTCCGAAGGATACTGTGTCCCTGAACAATTTGATCTATTGACTTTTAAGCCATTACAGTAGATAATCGTCCGATGAAGTCTGACACTTTTTCACCTATTAAGGGGACGCATATTGCTTCTTTCACAGTTCATATTGAAATGAGGAAGGGGAGCATATTTAAGAAATTGATGGTGGGAAGATAAAAAAAAACATATTCCTAAATTGATATAATACACATGGACACCTGTAATATTCAGTACTTTGTGGATAAAGATGTGGTACTATGAAAATAAGAAGAAAAGAGAGGTCTTTGTGAAAGAACATCCAGTACAAAATATTAAGTTTTTGTATGAGGAAAGACAGGTTTTTACAATACCAGTGTAACAAATAAGGTTGTACTTCTGAGTTTTTCTTTCTAACGCACTAGGTTTGCTTAAACAGGTAAAATTTAACGCCCCGTCATCTCAACTCAGGATCGATGCCATCTTTCTCATTTGTGAAAAAAAAAATAAAAAAAATCAAGAGTGGAATTAGCATTGCAGGGGCATAACATGACATTCTATGAAATGACTACCATAGTACAGGTATCTAAGATGCTACACTGGTCTGGTGGGATAAATGCATAAAGTCGATCACTTGAAATTGATCTTGAAAAAGTGGTTAATTTTAGTTTATTTACATGATTTTTAATTTTCACATGACTTCTCGGCGATTCGCTGCAAAAAGTATTACTGCGATGGACGAACGGTAACTCTTATAATCAACGGGAGACAACTTATGTGTCAGTACCAGTATCATTGTATTAAAAAACTGTCGATGTTTATAATTTCTTATCAAATAATTAATCCTATTCAGAAAATGCGTCTTCAATATGTGAAAATTGTTTATATCTATAGACATTTATCAAAATAATTATATTGCTTACAGTGGACTATTTTCCGAATCGAAGTGATTTCCGCTTTCAACTGTGAAGCACTTCTGTTATACTTTTTGACAACAATAACAAAATACATAATGAATTAATAAAGTCATATATAAACCGACTGCTACTCAGATCAGTGTAAATGTAGTTCTTATAACAACAATATACTTGTTCATTACGTTATGAGATAAAGTTTTTCTTTCTTCAGATGGTATTGCATTTACAACTTGTCTGACCCTGAGTTTTCACTTGAATGACAGCAGTCGCGTGCAACTCGTGAAAAGTATGGTGGAGAATTCAATGACACGTGGTTAAGTTCACATCGAAGCTCTAGGGTAGAGTAGACCGACTCTACAATCGATAACCCATTTGAACGGTATAAGTTAGTACACCAATTTTACCTTCCCTGTTAAAGAGCTGAACTCTGCAAACACCACGGCGAGGTAGGGTTCACTGTTTCCTTGCTTTTCATCACAGCGCTCAATGTGCAGGGAAAAAAGTTTTACATATTTCCAGGGCCCAATTTTTGATTGGTCGGTTACTTTACTGGTGGGAGTAAGTATCATTTACACAACAGCCTACCATTCCCTAGAGCTCCGATGTGAACTTACTCTAGATAAATGGCATAAAAGTGAGGATAATTATATTTTTGTCGGGTTTTGATCATTGACATTGCTGCTGTGTATTAGTAAGTTTTGTGAACGAGATTTGAAAGTTATTTTGCACATATTCACATTGATTCGACCTCTCAACCAAATTTCATACCTCATTTTAAAGATTTTAAATATAATACATTTTCAAAAGTTTGTTGAATGTGTTTTGATATTTAAGTGCATTGTATTTCATGATTACCAAGTTGAATTTAATAATGGAATCATTTCTATGCCCTTATTGCAAGCAACACGAATTTTGTAACATTAAATGTTTAATGTATTAAGACGAATATTATATTCTTTTAGTTTTGGAATGTGACCTTCCTTGACCACCCTATCTTTTCATATTCACTACTTTGTAAACAAACTAAGTACTCAGTTTTAGCTCATATATGCAAAATGAAAATAAACATAGTGAACTCATTTCACTTTTTCCTTTAAATTAGAATCTGTAGGATATTGATACGTTTGAACAAGGTAAAATGTTATCATTTTCACACAAAAAATATTAATTGTTGACTTTGAATGTTCAGAATAAGTCGTATGTAATTCAACAATAACTTTCTTATTTGAGTTTCTTTCATCTTTATTTTAGTGAGCATTCATTTGTGTACTAATAACAGTTGAAACAAAATCCATTTCTTGTACCAAACCTTTGTACATTTTTGCAGATAAATTTTATAATTGCACCCCTCCCCCTTTCAGAGTCTGCGTCCCCTTAAGCGGAAACAGTTGTCTCAAAGTCACTGCCACCACAGTCTTTGACCAAGCGACACCCAAACAATAGCGTATGCAGTTTGACTACTGCGTACCAAAGCGTTCTCCATGTATCAGTTGGGAACCAAAATTGTCTATCGAACGACAGCTGTTAGATTTTTTAACTGATAACTCATCTCTATAAATGACGTTAAACACATTAACATCTGATAGGTAAGGGTAGAACTAATAAAATATATATTTGTATAACTCACAATTTCAAAGTCGGTGAACATATCCAAATTTTATGTGGTTCCAAACTTTTACCACTACTAAAGAGTTAAACAAACCACCCAGAAATGAAAATCTGGCCGTTACAGTGCGCATGTCAACCACAGTCGCCTAGATAAAAGTTAAACGATAAGATAGGAAAAGGTAGATTATTGCTTATGTCATACATGCGATATACAATCAATATAAACAAACCGAAACAATCGCAAAATATGATAAAAAAATGTTACCGAAATTAGGTTGACACTAGTTTATCAAGGTTTTGTATTGCAATCCGTTTTACTATTTCTTCGGATTTCGGGAAAAGTTTATCTATTTTACAGCGATATGAGAAAGCTGTATTCTAAAACAGTATCTCCCTTCTGCGACTATATTAATCAATAGCTCTTTTTCTAGGATGTTATCGTTGTTCTTTTTTGATAATGATAGCAATATCTTTATTTATAAATATGGCTCGTAAGATATTTTCATATCTCCTGTGTAAAATAGCTATTTCCCAACCGTCGGGACTGCTTAGATAAAAAACTTCGCTAAGGCTTGGTGTTTTTTTTTGGGTCGGGGCCGACTCAATGGAATTAAAGACGGAAAATGAAAATCTACTACACTTTTAGTGCAAAACGGCAAATAACAAAAATGAGTGCAGCTATAACAAAGCGCATGCATATCATCAGGACTATTTAGGGCTATTTTTATATTGACAGCTATTTTTAGAATGCAGTCGCCATTGGTGTCATCAATATATGTTATGTATACCGCTTGATACACACAACAAACACGGCGGGTACTGAGAAACTTTTCCCAATAAAAACTTGACGGAACCCGTATTCCAAGGGCGAAGTTTCGCTCAAATGATATAAATGAGCATTCAGTATTTGAGCTGAAACGTTGGCTCGAATGCCGTGGATTACCTAACCGTGGAGATAAACCGAAAGTTACAGTAGTAAAGGTTCGTAAAGTATATAACGTTCGCCGTTCAGCAAACACTCGTCGTGACTTGATTACGCCTGAATCCGTCCCTTATAACTGCAGATTCGAATGCTCGCTGTCACTTTTTAAACCTAACTTATTTCGTTGCGTGTACATCTCAAAGACTTTATGAGTTTTTAAATAAGAAAGTGTGCATACAGGAAATCATACACTGTTTTTTTTTTTTTGGGGGGGGGGGGGTTGTTGTTGTTGTTTTTTTTTTTGTTGTTTGTTTTTTTTTCTTTTTTGAAAGTGAAAGTACCATTTAGCCTACTGATTACACTGTATTTGAATGGGACTAAAATTTCATTTTCATTTTTTATTGAATGGCTGCATAATGTCTCTAAAGTATCTACGGAAATCTTTTTTCTTGTAGATTAACAAATCATATTGAATTTAAAATTAAACAATTATCTGTAACAGAAAAAAATAGTTTGCCCATGTGTTTTGTGTCAAAATCTAGGACATGAATTTAACACCCTATAAATCTTTATCACTTAATTTTATGGTCAAAATAACAATTAATTTGTCATTCATTCACATATGTAGCGGTTCTATTATCGGGTGGCCTAAGTAGCTCAGTTGGTAGAGCTTTTGCGCATTAAGTCGAAGGTCCGAGGTTCGGGTCTAGGCTGCACAATTTTTCCTAAGACTGTTACATTTGGAGGTTCTACTGAGTTTTTCACCCTTGGAGCCCTTGCGCTAAGCAGTTTGACAGGGGTGTGCATATGAATTCCGGTTAACAGTTTGTGTCAGACATTGGCAAAGAGTGTCAATTATCTTGCAATAAGAGGGAAGGTGTGTAGCGGTTCTCGTAACGGTCGGCCATCGTAGCTCAATTGGAAGAGCGTAGGCATGGTAAGCCGAAGGTTAGAGTCCCGGTCTAGGCTGCACATTTTTCCTGAGACTGTTTCGTGATGATACAAGAGTCTATAAACATGATTTTCATATGTTATCAAAACAGAATAAAAAGTAGTGGTGGTATGTGTCCATATATCATGTATAATTTGTGTTTATACTGCAAACCACGTACTTTGTTTGTAAATTATGTTTTCATCTTTTGAAAATAGAATTTATGTGCAGCCAGCATGTAAACTTACTTGTGAATTAGTTTCATTACATGCAGGCTAGTGGTCTGGTAATGACAAACGGACCCTTGACGGTGCGGTAGTCAAATAATATACTTGTAGCTGTACGGCTATGTACCATGTTAAGAATGTATATGATAAATGCTGAGGAAAAGCTATGAATTATTATTATAAACATAGATTTTGTTAAATATTTTATGTAAACAGCTCTCACTTCAGATGGAGACTTTATTACTCTAGTGTATTATCATTTTTTTCATTGGCTTTATTACACTCCCGCAAAGTCAAACATGTAATCAATTAACATCTCTGAATCTGAAATGTTTTAGCTGTTATCAAAGGAATCAGAAACAAAATAAAAGAAAATAAATAAAAAAGGAAACAAAATATTACTAGTTCAATTATCAAATTTTTCGCCTGAGAACGAATTGGTTTGAGTGCAAATGAAGAGTATTCAAAAGCATGTACTCTGATGACTTATATGGCTGTTGCATGGAATATAATACTGGCATTACAGGAAAAGAGTGATTGAATTCAAGTTTTTGCACCCTGAATTTTTTTTGGGGGGGGAAGTTCATGAAGTTGAATATTGGGGTATTATTTGCAAGAACCCTTTGAAGCTTAATATTTATGCTGCTTTAACATGTTAGAGGAGTTAGATGCAAGCTGCCACCAGGGTCATATTCCACATTGCTGTCCTGTTTACCCTTACCCTGCTCTATTTAAATAATGAATATTTCCATCTTTGAATCTGGAAATACTACCATTAACTGTAAAAATGGATGCTTACCAAAAAGATACTGACTGAATGGCAAACAGTACAGATCATGATCAGACTGTTCAGATATGCATACAGATTATGATCAGACTGCACAGATGTGCATGCTGATTGTGATCTACACTGATTGCAAAGGCAGAATAAATTCTCTCAAGCATGATATTCAACATCAGATGGTTTCTGATACATATTTTATATTCACATATAAATTTGAGAAGCTTACACTTTATCTTTACCTCTCTTAATACTTAATATTTTTATGACATAGATTCAAGATATTGTGCCAATCTTCATCTACCATTAGAGTCATTAAACACTCCAGTGACAGCTCCAGTGTCCTCAGATGTGTCCAGTCTCCCTATCCAGCATCGAAATAGTCGGGGGCGCTGTCTCCTGTGACAGCTCTTGCTAGCTGTCGTAACGTTCACTGCAAGTGAATAGTCTTAATCCGGAACTGGGTTTTCCCAAAACAGTGTAGGTACACATATCGCAAATTTGTTTAACCTTTAATACACAAATATTTCTTTGAATTGACAATCCAAACTGATACTATTTATTAAAGACAGATATGTTAAAGTCATTATAGGATGCATACAATAAGGTTGAATTTGTGTTCGTGTATAAGTTTAATACTTTGACATATTTAAAAGCTACAAAGTACAATCTGTTTATAGACTGGGTTGTTTTTGTTTGTACCTACAGCGCGTGCATGCATCTTGGAAATGCCAGATTTCCGGCGTAAATCTCAGGTTTCGCACAGGCCTTGGAAAATGCTTGGAATGTCGGATCGAATTGTAAAAAAGTAAATTTTACTGATTCCTGTTGTGATTTACTGACAACTGATTTTAAAATGGCAATAGCCGCTTCAAACTGAGTTGGCTAAAGGATTTTAGATGGTGCAGAAAGGAAAATGACGTCCACAAAGCGCATTGCCGAGTTTGTAATAAAACAATTGAAAAAGTGCCATGGGTGAAAGTTATGAATAATAACTATGGTTTAGATAGTTTGATAATTATGTTTTTCAAAGAAAAAAAAAAAAAAAAACCGTAACAATCTCGAAAAAAATGGAGCGCTGTACAAGTCCTTGAAAATGCCAATTTGTCCTTGAAAAGTCCTTGAATTTAGTTCCCAGATTTATAATAATAATAATAATAATAATAATAATAATAACTCTATTTCTGTGTGAACCCTGAAGATTATTCTGCCATGTTATAAATACAGCTGAATTGCCCCGACCCATCAGTACTCTTGTGCTTTGATTATTCTACGCTGGCTCTCTGGTAGGAAAAACCCCCGTCTTAAACAGCAGGCATGTAAGATCCTTATAAATATGTTTGGCCGAAAACTGAATTGATTAACAGATTGGCAGCACGCTGTGTCCTCGACAATGACTACACAGGGAGTGTTTATGGTTTAGAGGTCATTTAAAACCATATTTTTAATATGGGCCTTGCTATGTGTTACAGCTCTCAGAAGATTTTAATTTTATATAGAACATATAGCCTAATAACCTCTCTTTTATATTAGTGCTTAAAAAGCAGAGTATTTCATTCGTTTCTGTTTTGTTTCTCATTTTAAACTCGCATTTGAAAAATATTGGGATACTTCAACAGTCTGAACCAAAAGGCGTTTTAAAACAATGTGCAGCTTCCAATGTCATTTATTTTCAGTCTATCTTGGTTGCATAAAGGGAGGTTATAATAATGTTCCCAGCTTGCATCAGCTAAATATGTATAGATATAATTTTTCAATACAACAAATAAAACACAACCAATTATGACAACGTCGTCAGAAGTTACACTTAAAATTATATTTTCATTATCAGCCAGCTTAGGAGTGTATGGTATAAATCGAGTTGTGCATTTATTATCTGTACAGTTTGTTGGATTCCAGCCAATCTTCAAAAAGGTGTATCTCATATAGCCTATATATATATATATATATATATATATATATATATATATATATATATATATATATATATATATATTATATTGATAGGTACATTTTGCTCGGGATAATATTTTGGTACAGTCATGTCCCGCAAATATAATTTTAGAATAAAACTGGCCCCATTAATTATTCTGTACTGACTGAAGCTTGTCCGAAAGGAGAAAACAATGGGCAGAAGTAAACAAACTGGAATTAAGAAAGGGGATCTGAGGTTGTGGAGCCTGCATATCACAAAAACTGCCAAAATGCAATATTAAAAAGCAGGCACCATATCCAACGGGTGATTATAAACCGTTTTATTTTTTGTTCTTCTATATATTCTAAGTGTCAGCGTATATTTGTATAGTGACTCAGCGATTTCCTTCTATTTCTATAGTGTCGACTATTTCTATAGTGTCGACGCTAGCCGTCAGTGATTTAACTCCGCCTTTAATCTATTCTATTCTATTCTATTGAGGTATAGCATTGGCCCGAGGAGTAATGTTATTAGTCATATCCCTCTGGAGTATATTACCGGCGTAGTAAGTTGTTGTATAAAATTTTTACCAGCTAACATTTATTTCATTAATTTCTGTCTAAACTAAATGTATAAGAATTTAACTTTTCTTGTATATTTTTACAGTATTTTTTACATTTGTCATATTTAAAAATTAGTCAATTTGTGGTACTATATTTGTGCTGTTCTTCGGTTTCCCGCCAGTTGTCACAAGACAAAAAAGACCATGGCGTCTACCCCCCCCCCCCCCCCCCCACACACACACACAAACAGAAAACCGAACATATTGTTGGTTTCTTGCACAATGTGTCTCCTTTGCAGACAAGTGCTAGAAACAAAAAAGTAATTTAACGCTATAGTACAGACTAGCACAGGCTACAACAACTTTGTTCCGTCACTTATAAGATTATCTGATCATATTTCCTAGACTGTGTAATTATAATTACCTGATTACCCCAAGTAATTAGGGGTCACTTGACTTTCATCTTGACCTACTGACCTACTTTCTTGTTTTTTAAGATACAGCCTTGAAATTTGGATGACATATACAGCTTTGTACACTGATCTTAACAATGATTTTCAGTGACCATGAATGTGACTTACTGACCTACTTTCTTGATATTTTAGAATCAATTTGACATTTGAAACATGTAGCTAATATTACTCAGGTGAGCAATCCAGGGTCATCTTGACCCTCTTGTGTTAACATTGTTGCGTTCTGTCCCCCGGAAGATATAATTTTATAGATTTGATTGAAATGCCAACAGAAGATACTAGTGAAATACACTCAGACGATTTTTTTCAGGAGATTAGTTCATTATTTACAAATAACTCTAGTCTCTTTTTTTTTAATTTTGTCAATCTCCAATATAATAAATCTACACGGCGTTATTTGTTGTATTTTTCAAATTCATAATTCTTACCGAAAAATGTAAGTTTATTTTGAAAAAGTAACAAGAATGGCGAAAAATGACGAATATTACAATTTGACCTTTGGCCTTATGCTGTGACCTTACTATGATCATAAGAAGACATATCTGATTTTTTTCCAAATTATATAAAGTTAACACTGAACATGGCTGTCGAGCATTAACAAAGGATACCATCAAAGGCAATTTCTGGGCCTCTATTTTATCTACTTTATCTGGGATTTATAGGCACACTGTTACGGCAAAAGATACAGATCAATCTAGACAAGGTTTCCCAGATAAAATATATTCATTTTTTTAATCAGTTTGAATGTTTTATATGATTTAATTGTTTTTCTTTAAATGTGTTTTTTGTTGCAAGTTTAAATTTTTTTCTTAATACCCTAACGTGCCTTTGAGAGGGAGATCCCTTCTGGATACTAAAGTGTGTTTAGAAAACAGACTCGAATGCATTTCAATATAAATTCTAAACATTATCTGATTAACTGACGATTTGTTTTTCGTCTTGCAACTTTTTAATTCATCTTATATAAATTCAAACTTAAATCCGATAAATAAAACATGTTTATTTTTAAAGAAAATGCCTAATGTTTAATATAACTGATGATTACTATGAATAATGAGAATGAAATGTACTAGTTACGTACGGCGGTGTCCCTATTGTAATACATGGATTTTAGATTCAAAAGCCTAAAAATCTAACTTACATTTTCTTGAAGAATATTGCCAGTGCTGAATAAAAATCAAAAGTTAGTTGGGATGTCTTAATGTTACCGAAAAAGAGACATCTATTACTCATATGCAGGGGAACGTTTGTTTCATTCAGTTTATGGGCAGAAATTTTTTTTATGATTTGACATTATATATGTTTTCTCTAACCGGATAGAAATTTTGTAACGTTTACCAATCAGATCTGACAAAGACTCGTGTTAATATGAGAGCCTTAGTGCTCATGATTTCAAAAACAGTACCGGGAACTTTTCTTGATAATTGTTGTTTTAGGTTGAATTGAATATGCAATGAACAACACTCTAAAAAAAGTATAAAGATACAATAACTTGACGCTCAGTCCGCGATTTACAAACACGGACAGACATAGTCTCTGTGATGCCTTTCCCGGCCTTGGCTGCTACGCAGAGTACTACTAGTACACGCCGGAAACCAGGCTAGACAAGACATAGATCTACGCCAACTTGTTATTAAGTGATATAGAATACACACATTTCACGAAATTATTTCGTTTTTATTTATCAACATCAGACGAAGTAATTTCCCATCATATGTATTCAACTGTACGTATGTACGGTGCTATAATCAAAATTAAATTCTATACAGTAACAGTTCTTTGTTAGAAAAACGTCCAGTATTTTAGCGGTAGTACACGTTTATACTGTGTAGTATGTACTGCATTAAACCTTAGTATTGTATTGTTAAACTAGAATGTGTCTGTAGGACACAGTGTGTGCCCCCACAGTTGCATTTGTCACAACTAAGGGGAAGTAATTTAAATGTTTGCAGTCTTAATGGCGTATAGCCTCAACAAACACTTTATGAAAAGGATTCATTATTCTAGGCCATGTATTTTTTTTTCAACTGTTTTTTTGGTTATTTCAAGGACCATCACTCTGTAATAAGCACTAAGATTCTCAAGAAGAATGCCAAGTGTGCAAGGTCACATTATGATAAAGACTCAAGCAAGGTTTCATGAATTTACATCCAATACTTTTTGAGCTAGGCACATGATTAGGTGAAAATGTGCATTTATTTTACTATTTCAGGGGCCATAACTTTAAAAATATGGGTGGAGCCAGCCTAAAACAAGAGGTGTGCAAGTTTAAATCATGATAAAGGCTCATGTAAGTTATCATCCATTTATATCACATACTTTTTAGCTAGGCGCGTTACAAGGTGAAAATGTGCATTATTGATTATTTTCAGAGGCCATAATTCTGAAAATAAGGCGCGGTGCCAAATGAAAAATAGGAGAGAGGTGCGAAAGTTCATATCATGATTAAGCTCAGCCTTTCTATAACAAATATTTTTTGGCTAGGGTGTCCAGGGCAAATGTGTTTTTTTTGACATTTCGGGGGCCCAACTCTATAATTGGGCGGAGCCAACGAAAATTTGGGAGGTGTACAAGTTATGTCCGAAAAAGACTCATGCAAGGTTTCTAAATTTTATCAAATGTTTTTAAGCTAGGCGGATAAATTGGGATGCGTACGGGGAAAAAGAAAATCTATATGCCCCCCCCACTCATGAGGGCACAAAAGCATAAACTTAATATTATGTTCAAATTAACTATACGCAATAATTGTTTTATTTTTCAAATACAAATAAAAATAATGGTTTAATGCGCAAAAAATTAAAAAAATTTCTATTGCGTTACAATTAATAAACACATTTAACATATTTTACATAAAATATGAACAATTCTAAAATTTTTGTTTTAAAGATTTGGCATGTATAAATATATTTTAACCACTTCTGATATTTTGATTTTAAAAAGATCCCATTGTTATAAATGAAAAATAAATGTGTTTAGTTTTGATCTAAGCTGGCTTCACGTTTTTTTTAGATAGTGGGGCAGATCGTTCCCCCTTTTTGGGGCCCAAACGTCCCATAGTCTGTCGCTAATTTTGTTCGCCGTTGGGGATTTAAAGCTGTGTCACTTTGTGGCGAAGTCTGTATCGTTGTCGAGTAGGTACAAACTTTTCCCCTAAGATATACGGGAGCGTACCATTGAGACAGGGAAGTATTATAAAACTTTGAACATGACTCTAGCCTTAATGAACCCTTTTTAATTCTTCAAAATTTTCGGTCTTGGTTTTCATGGAAAGATTTTTGACTATCTAGCGGATGATTTGGATCGTGTAGTTTATTGTTTTGGTAGGGGGATTTCTGTAAATAAATGTTGAAAAGTAAATGTGCGAATGAACCAACCATGCAAATATTCATTTGTCTTTTGTGTGGAGTTTTCCGTATAGCCCTAAGGTTTCGAAACTGCCATGAGCTATCTGCACTTTTTTGATGTGTTGGTCAAGTTGAATGTATTGGTCTAGTTACATAGGCCCTTGAATGATCGCGATTTTACGTCCACCCCCCAACGTTTCCCTTTGGGATGTTCAATTTCGTAATGTTGTCTTGTTCCTACTAATAATTTCAGTTTGACTGATTATTTTTCGTTTTAAAGGGGTTTGTCATCCATTTTTTGATTTCTTTTTAGCAATGCGAGTTGTTGAAAAACAGTTGTCTCATTTTGGGATTTCCCGTTAAATTTTTTTAACCAATCTTGTTTTCCCGCATCCTAGAGATAGCGGGAAAATTTTCTGCACCATCGGTTGGGGATTTTAAAAGGGGTAAAAACCCCGGGCCCGGCACAAGACCCTGGGACACCCTCATGGTCTGTGTCAGATGCGGACTGTTCACAAAATTTTATTTTTTCTGTTCGTGTATAAGATTCTACAATTTAAAGGGAGTGCTATGTAACCAAGTCATTTAAAAGGATTTGAATCAGTTGGGGTATGATGGTATCAACACTGCATCAAGTGGGGCTGACCACGATTGTTATTTGTTTTTTCTCTAGGGTTTCCCAAAAGTCATTTACTTTTTTGACCTTTGGTTTCAACCCCATTTTTTTTAAAGGGCCCTTTTGGGTAAGCTGGGGGGGAATTGTTATTAAATTGTTGTTGATTTATTTGTGCGCTTTTTAAAGTTTTGGGAGGGAATTTTAAATTTGACTGGGCGATAGTTTTGCATTTCAAGGGGGAGCCTTTTCTTCTTAAAAAGGTTTTATACAGATTTTCCCTTTCCCCTCAGGGAAACACACCAGATGCGTGATCGATTTAAAATTTCTGTCACAAGGGAGATTTTAAAAAAATCTTTTTAATTTCTTAGTTGGTATACATCAATTTTCACAAGTTGTAGTTTTTTATGCATTACAATTTCAAAATCGTTTTGGGAAAGGGGTTGAAGCGTAATGTTTTTTTAATTAGGTGGATTTGAGTGGAAGAATTCCTTTGGGGGTTTTGTTAATGTTGTCAAGATATTTTAAAATTGTTATTTTATCACGAACGTAGAAAGTATTTCCCAAAGTACTGCCTTGTTGTAATGGAGCGGATTGCCTTGCCTTCCGAAATCGGTGTTACAGCTAAGTTTTTGTTTTTTTTTCCCTTTCGTTTCCCCAATCTTGTTTGGTAGTATTTTCCCCTTTGGGCCCCTAAAATTCAGCCCCATATACATTTTAACCCCAAAAAAACCCTTTCTTTAAAAGGTAGATTGTCATTAAAAAGGAATTTTTTTTTGTCTTTTGTATTTTTTTCGTGTTTTAGGAAACCAGAGTCCCAAGGGAACGCGGCTCAAAAATATTTTCTTTCCCTTTAAGGGCAGTTTTGACAAGTCGGACGCGATTCTAGTACTCAGACCAAGATCTAAATTTGGAGAGTTCACTACAAATGTTTTTTAATTGACCGATTTGTTGTAATATGTCATGGTACAGTTTTCCCAATTGCGAGATTTGTTTTTTTTCCCTGATAAGGGGGGGGGCCATGTTAAATGTTACAACTAAAAAAGAGTGGTAAGAGTAATAGTCGGGCAAAGGTTTGAGAATTCCCCGTTTGTTTTCTGTTTTTGTGATCATCGGGTCAAGAATTCCAAAAATAGTAGGGCATTGCTTTTTGAACCAGCCCAAAAAAGTTTAAAAACACTGCTAAAATTGTTTTTGTGCAGTTGATTAACCCTGGAGTTAAAGTCACTAAAGCCCGGCTGGATTTGTCATTATTTTTTAAAGAAACTGTGAATTTGTATAATCATAGGGTTACTGATTCTCTCCGATATGGCGGTTATATCCCAAAGATGTAGAGGATGATGTTTTAGGTTCCAAAAAGTACCAAAGGGAAATTTGGGGTTACAGAGAATAGTTTTTCCTTTTGAGGGGGATGTTTTTGAACAATGTCGGGCTGATTAGTGAATCAACACAAGATCATTGACATTTGGACGGTTCATACAAATTTATTTAATTGACCCAATTCTATTGTATTTTGTACTGGATCGTTTCCCAAATTTCGAGATTTGATTTCTTTCCTGATCAAAGGGGGGGCGACCTGTTCAAATTTTAAAATAAAAAAGCAGTTGTCGAGTTTATAGTCTGGGAAAGGTTCTGAACATTCACACGTTTGTTTTAGCTTTGTGTTTTCCGGCAAGAATATGACCCCCGAATGGTGGGGCATTGCTGTTGAAAGTCCAAAAGATCTAAACCCCTGGAAATGTTTTGTGGCGTTGATTATTATCCCTGGGATTTAAAGTACCTAACAGCACCCGAGACTGGACTTGTCTTTTTTGTTCAAGAAAAATCAGGAATTCTGTCTAAACTAGCTGAGTTATGGGTGTCTTCCCAAATGGGGTCTATATATACCAAAAATGTGAGGATGATGTTTCTAAGTCTTTCCCTTTTGCACATTCAAAAAGGGCTGAAAGGTTTTTTTGCTGGGGTCTTACACTTTTGGGTTGTTTTGTTTAAAAAGGGGAAGTCCTCACCTTTACGGGCGGGTCTGGGACTTTCAAGAATAACATCCCGGAAAAATTCCCCCCCGACAAGTTACCCTCCCGGGGTTTGCCCAAATCCAGTGAAAACAGAGGGTTTTACCCTTCTAATATGGCTGGAGAAGTCCAGATTTTTCGAAGACCTTTGTTAAGTTTAAATTTTGTTGTTTTTTTTTTTGGACAATAAAAAAGAAAGACTAGTTTAATTTGGATAAATTTGAAAAGTTCCCGTTGTTTCTTTTTTGTGTGTTTTAATAAAAGTTGATTGTTTAATTTGGGGCGAATTTGTCAAGTGAATTCAGCTTTGATTTATCCCCCGGGCGACCACTCGTTTACCCCTTTTTTCAAAGTTTTTATTTTTTTAACAAGCAATTTTTTTTATTCGGTATTGTTAACCCCCTTTGGACTCCTATAATCCAGTAAATTTCTCCTACTGTATTGTTACCCGTACACGGATTAGCCCTAATTTTTATGAGATGTTTTCACCAAAACTGCTGAAATTTTTGAAACGTTACCAAATTTGTCAAATATGATTTTTTTACTCAAAGTTATTCGTAATCCAAAGAAATTCCCCAAAAAAAATTCTGCATATTTTGGGGCACAGTTTATTAAAAATGAGTCAAAAATCCAACCTAGATCGGTTTTTGCAAAAAAATCCAAATTTTTAGAGCAGAAAAATAAAAATTTTGGTCTGGTAAACATTTAAATAGTACAAAATTTTCACATAACTTGCAAATATAATACAAATTTGGTAGGGGGTTAATTTTATTGGCAGGAGGGGAAAAATTTATTTTGGGAAAAAACACAAATTAAAAGGCCCTTTTATAAAAAACACAAGCTCTTCCAAAAAAATTGAGCTGCTATCAGTAAAGAAGTTAGATAGCGGGGGTACGAAGCGTTCTTTTTCTAATCGTAAGCATAAATAGATAAGGTCGAGTGCTCCAGTAAGTGTGTGCGTACGATGATTGTCGACGTCGAAAAGATGAAGTTGAAGGTAAATGTGTGGCACGAGATAAATGTCGAGGCTGAGATAAAATGTCGATCGCTCGGATTAATCTGTCGCACGAGAAAGATGGCGATCGCTGAGATAAGATGTTGGCCGGTAAGAGTTATCGCTCAGATAAAATGTCGAGCAACGAATAAGAGCGGCGGGATAAGATTGGGGACGAGATAATTTAACTTAAAAAATAAAGCATGCCCCAAAAAGTAATTTAGGCCCTCGTTTTCTTTTTTGTTTTTTTTGTTTCTTTTTTTGTTGTTTTTGTTGTTTGGGTTTTTGTTTTGTTTTGTTGTTTTTTGCCCTGTACCTGATACAATCTGTTGTTTCCCGGGTAAGGGAGGTGGTAGGTAATATTGATAATGTTCTTTTTTCTGGTGGGGATTTTACTGTGAACTGATAAAAAAATTTTTTTAAAAATGTGAAAAATTAAAATAAAATATTTCAAAGTTTTTTTCTGTAATAGATTAAAATTTTGTTAAGAGGTTTGCTGATATTTTATATAAAAGTAAGTCACTTTGTTTATATTTAATTCATGTAGAGTGAACTTTTTTCCCTTTCTTATAAGAAGGGACTGAAGGGTAGAAAGAACAAGTACAAGTAAAAAAGTAACAGCAGAGTCCATTATTTTTGAAACTTTGGTTCGGTTTCTTTTTTCGCAGTTTCCCGCGGTGAAGGGTGAAAAAAGAAAACCCAAAAATTTAACCCCAAAAAAGACCCAATGGTAGTCGAAAAAGCCCCTAAAAATAATATTTTAAATAATGTAAAATTTGATAATATAATATTGATAAAATAATATAATATTGATAATATAATATTGATAAAATAATATAATATTGATAAAATGACTCCTGTTTTACAACAGCAATACTATTTTTTTTTGTTGTTTTGAAGGATTTAAATTTCCACCTTTAATGCTTATATAAAAATAGGTTGAAAATGTCGTAATCAAATGTAGTTATTTTTAACTTGAAGATAAAACATGTATACACTAGCAGTCGTGAAAACAGAAAGAGGAAGTATTTTACAGAAGTGATTTATATTTCAAGTTACAGTCTGTTGTAAATATTTTGATATCTGCAGTGGAATAATTTGTACTATAGATCGGAACTTTTAGATGCTTTTAAAATGTTAAATAATTGGATAGTCAGTTAGTCAAAATGTTGAAAAAAGGATTGAATTCAAAATGGAGGATAATAACAGCTAGGGTTTATCAAACTGTGACACAGATTTGTTCTTAGTTGCTCAACATATTTATTTTTAAAAAATGGTAAGATGTTTTATAATTCTTACAGTATTTTGCACTAGTAAAGTATACCATGATTGAAAAATATTTATTTAAATTGTATATTTATAAGAAATCACAATGTATAAACTGACAATTTGGGCATGTTTAGACCTGTTTCAGTACGTTGCGTAGATATGCATTACATAATACTTGAACTAATAAAGCCGTTCCTTTTTTAACACTGACAAAGTGCTTAAAAACAGTATTTAGCTTTAGTGAAATAGTGCCTTTAAGAATGACAGTCGTTTAGTTCCCGTTTATTGATGTGAAAATTGCAGTTATGCAGTATGAAAAATAGAATGCAAAAATATAAATGTCTGGTATTATATAGAGATATATGTTATTAATTGAAAACAACAAATAATTCAAATATCAGACCCACTGTGGGGAATCACATGATCAAAATAATCTCTAAACCAAAATAAATTTATAAATAATATTGGATCAATTTGAAGCAAGTTTTACTGTAAATCTAAAATATAGTCTATCATATGGCAGCATAGATGTATCCTAAAACTTCTTAGATTTCAATCACAATTACCCTCTGGTTATCTGGAAAACTTCAAGAGACTGAGTCTTCTTATTTTCATCTTATTTTCCCTAGTGTTTGTAATTACTGGACATATACCAGCATTATTAATCTAAATTGTATTATATTAGAACATTTATTCATGTTCTTCAAAAAATGACTTTGGTTCAGAGCTTATTCTGATCACGTGATATCCCACACTAAGACCATTTTGTTGGAGAGGTCTATCAAGATCTCTCCATTGTGTTTGCTTTCAAACAAGGAGAATTTAGACTAATCCACTAATTTTACGGCGTTATATTTCACTTTCTAGCGCAAATTACGGTAAGCCAGTCTAAAATGACCCAATGCCCTTGCGCACAAGTAAGTTTTAAAATCCTCTAATACGAAAATAATTGTTCGTTTAGAATAAAGAAATATAATGTAATACTACTGTTACAAATGTTGGAAACTGTTCAGATATTAACAAAAATATGTATAGATATATTGTTACTATTCTTTGTTCGCAGTATTCAAGGATATGCATATGAAATGAATCACGTTAAAAATGTATTTCGTTCAATTAAATCGACAAACTGAGTAATAAACTAAGAACAAATAAAATGTTTAGAATTTCAAATAGCACATTAACAATAAAAAATATCTGAAAAAAAATCATTTAAAAAAAAAATGATATATTTTTCACTTCCGGCAGACGTCCGTTTGATTGGAATTTTCTTCTAAGCTTTTCTAAAGCTTCTCGGAAGCTATTCACTTGGGCCCGTTGACAAACAAGCCTAGCAGGCGAGGTTCTCGCAAAAATGGTAAGATGCTACTTTGGCAGCTTTCGCCAGGGACAAGTTCAGTGTACAATTATTGCAGTGGTTGCTTTGAACCTTTTCAAATGAATTTCAGTAACTAGGAAATGCTTGGGTTTACAGTCCTCGGATTGGCGGAAGTTGATCATAACCTGAAGAAGACTTATGGATTATGAGGTCATCAGGTCATGGTCACAGTGACTATGACCCCTAATAGGTCACAGTGACCTGCATCAGAGAAACTATTTTTCGTCTATAGCAAAACCTATCATATAACCTGATAACAATCAGATAACAATTGTTATCTATGTCTGATATAACTTTAAACAAGGAACAACACTGGCCCTCTCCTAGGTTTCTTTTTTAAAAGAAGCCTACTTGTAATTTATGTTTGTGAATTTTTGTCGTTAAAGTTTATTAACAAGGTCGCCCCATCCCCTCTTAAGTCACCGGAGCATAGGTAATTTGTCTTTTGTTCTGGGTGAAAAAAAGTGAAAAATATGCATTTTTCTTGTTCGCTACGCTTGTACACGTAATTTATCTCTTTTCTGAATGAAAAATATAAAATATACATTTTTCTCGATCGCTACGCTCGCACAATCAAAATCTGACAAAGTTTTCATAAGCTCCTGTAACGTTCTTTACCATTTCTATGTTAATAGCCCTAGGTAATTCCTCCCAATAAAATCCTCAGAAATCGGGCTAAGAAATTCCATTCCGAGATTCTTACGCAAGAAAAAAGAAAAAGTCTGACAAGTCATAAAACATGGACTATAATTAGCATGTTATTTTGGTTGTTTTGGTCACAAAACTTGTCCTTTTTCAATACCAGATAAAGTACCTCAGAACACCCAGAATGCACAAGATGGATCCATGGTTTTCACAATTTTCCGTGGGGGGGGGGGGGCACACACACACCAAGGCCCGTTGGAGACGTAGAGAGCAAGCAAGCACAAAGTAATAAAAGTATCAGCAGCGTCCATTCATTTCTGAAGACTTTGGCCCTCGGTTTCTTTTTATCGCAGCTATCTAGCGGTGAAGGCTGAAAGCAGAAGCCGAAAACACTCCTAAGCCCAAATAGCCAACTGAAATACGTCAGAAATAGCTCATTAAATATTATATTGATAAAATGACTCCGGTTTTACAACAGCAACACAAATTTCTTTTTGTTTTGAAGGATTTAAATTTCCACCTTTAAATGCTTAAATAAAAATAGTTTGAAAATGTCGTAATCAAATGTAGTTATTTTTAACTTGAAGATAAATCATGTAACTTGACACCAGCAGTCGTGAAACAGAAAGAGGAAGTGTTTTACAGAAATGAATTATAAGTTACAGTTTTTTGTTAATATTTTGATTTCTGTAGTGCAGTGTAATTTGCTTTAAAATTGTTAAAACATTAGATAGTCAGTTATTTTAAATGTTGAAATGACTTGAAAATAAAAATGAATTCAAAATGGAGGATGACGACAGAGTTTATCAAATTGTGACCTTGATTTGTTCTAAGTTGGTCAATATATTTATTTAAAAAAAAATGGTAAGATGTTTTATATTTTTTACAGTATTTTGCACTAGTAAAGTATATCATAATTGAAAAATATTGATTTAAATTGTATATAAGAAATCACAATGTATAAAACTGACAATTTAGGCATGTTTAGACCTGTTTCGGTAAGTTGCGTAGATTATGCATTACATAATACTTGAACTAATAAAGCCGTTCCTTTTTTAACACTGACAAAATGCTTAAAAACAGTCATTAGCTTTAGTGAAATTGCACAAATAGGAAAGTGCTGTTTAAAAACTGACAGTCGTTTAGTTCACGATTATTGATTTAAAAGTTGCAGTTAAAAAGAATGATAATATAGAATTAAAAAAAATAAATGTCTAGTATTATATAGAGATTTATGATACTAGTTGAAAAAAATAAATATTGGACCAACTTATTATTTATGTTTGTGGATTTGGTTTAAAAAGTTTATTTCTTACATATTTTGCTTGTACTACGAGTAAGACTCGAAGAAAATAACACAGAAATAGTTAATTTTACTTCCTTTATTTGACGCAGTCACTAAATAACTTACATTTCAGCACTTGGTGTTAGACCTAAAATGTTTTTTTTTATTAAGTGAGACTTTTCGGAAATTATTTTTGTGTCAGAAATAATTACAAGTAAGGGGGTTATGCTGATTTCTAACATCACTGACCATCTTTAAAGCATAAAATGTGCAGTTTTACAACATTTTGTTAAAATGTTGAAGAAAAAATAGTCTCCAAGACCATAAAAACATTTAGTGTCTGGCCAAAAATTTAGGGTAGGTCGGGATACCGGAAACAAACGTTTTTCATGACTTATCCGTCACTACTCTAAAATGCATTATTTGAACAATCTGAGTATTTTTGGTTCAGAAAAGTTAAATGTATTTTCATATCTTTAAATCACCATAAATTAATTGCGTTTAGGAGAATATTATCTGTCAGTTGTGAAGGTGGGATTTATGAAGGGGTACTGACAACGCAAATATCTACTGAGTCAGCTTTTCAACCTTGAATAAATTTCAAAAACTGTTGTGAAATGATCCTTCGCTGAAAATCCATAAACTGACAAATAAAGATAAGACTAATGATTGTTATATCAAGGACACTGAAATTTCATATTGTGATAACAAATCATTTAGAAAACAGTCCAGTAAGTTACTCTCTCACGAGTTTGTCGAGTAGTACAATACATTTCCACATCTCCCTCAGTGTGAAGTAACGGTAGTGGATACTCAACGCTGGTAAAGGCGCGTATATCCGGTAGTAAGGAAACTTGACAAAATGTTTCTGTTTGCAAATAAAGTTCATTGCCTGAATTGAACCAACTTTGCTATTATTTACAGAATCAGTATTTTGTCCTATGTTTCCAAAGGATCTTATCGATTTTATTGCACAAAAAAAATAAAATCAAGTTTTCTTAAAGGTAAACTTCTTTGTTACTTTGAGATAATTAACATAAATATTAATTACGTGGGTTCGTATGTAGCAATAGCCACATACACTTTGAATGCCGTTCAAATGTTGCCTTTCCGGAAAAAAAATCCTTCTTTTCTTTCCTTTTTATAGGATTTTCCGGGGGAAGGGGTCCGGACCTCCCGTTGGATATAGTTGGATATGTTTGATCACTCTTGTCGGATGAAATAGTTTGTATATATATTTTTTATTTTTTTGCTTGTCTTTTTACAGGAGGACGAGGACAGGAATAACACTCATAGTGAGAATGCAGTTAACAATTTAGTAACGGAAAACAGCGGTACAGACACAGATGCAGTTACTCAAACAAACAATCAAGGTTTGTTTTGTTATACATGTATTAGTAAGCGAAGAAGGTTGACATCTTAAATGGTTATTTAGATAAAAGAACTTTCGTATTTAAACGTGATATTTCTATAAATATGATACAGTAAGTGATTTTGAAAATATTGTTTGGTCTCTAACATACTATAAACACAATCAGGTATTTCTACTAAATCGATACTAATATTTAAATTGTTCTTTATATTGCACAAAAGAATTTGTAAGAACAATGGTCTATGAAGTTTAATTGGTTATGATAAGCTCATCTGACAGGACGATCAAATACTATAATAATCGGTGGACTTAAAAAACTTTGCTATTACAACCTAAATTATGCTAGTTAATCTTTGGTTTGGTTTAGCATTAACATGGGTATTTAATCAATTGTAAATGGCGTGTTTCTTGCTTGTTTTCAGTAAGCTTGAATTCAAATAAAACATTTTTGGAAAACTTATTATTTGTTAATTCGAGCCTCATTTATCACAACACACCAAGCAAATACATGGCAGTAATACATAGCCATTCTTTTTATAGCATTTATCAAATAATAAGTCGGTAGATTTGCATCTATTTTCCGACTTAATTCAAAGATTAAATATAAGTGTTAAAATACATTAGCCAATAATAAAATTGTTTATGTATTTACTTGTACAACGAAATGAAATATTGCAAAAGGTGTTCGTTCGGAGTGTAATTGTATCTGGACTTGATTTTATCAATCACTAAATACTCTCATGTAACTGTTTGCAAAGTTATCTTTTTAACACAATAACTTTTATCATCTATGTATGGTAATACAAACACCTGCAACTCAAATTGTTTAGCTTTTGAGGTATGGTTTTAAACAAAAAGGGAAGCAGGTTTTTAACAACCATTCACATGTATATGGAGAGGAAAGCATTGCAATAAAGCCGAAGATTCTATTGAACTGCATTTGTGTCTTTAACAAACACAATAATCGATGTATAATGACAATTTTCATCATTATAATATCCGTCGGCTAAAATCGTTCTTATTTCTGTGTAAGGAGTCTTAACTTTCAAGACACTGATAAGATTATGTGTTTTCTTAACGCTTTCTTTTGGGCCAAATAAATGTTTAACATAAAGAAGGAATAATCTTTCGGCGACACTATAGAATGTATCCAGAACTCTGTTGAAGATGCCTTTCAGCCTTAAGGATGTTGGATACGTTTCAGGCCAATTTGTTCTACAATTAAGAATTTTTTCATACTTTGCATGTTTGAAGATCTTTAGTATCTATTTCATATAAAAGCAAAAAAACGGTAGGTCACCGAACTCCTTTTCATTATATCGGCCATTTTCTACACACACTGTCAAGACAAAAGTGAAATTTGAAAAACCTGGAAAAATTGGGGATACATTTCAAAACACAAACTATCTTTATCAGTTGTAAAATAATTGTATTTCTAACAATTCAGTTTGAATATGCTATGAAGTCAGTATGAAATTATAATGATTTTCACATAATACTGTTACTCATTTTCACAAGGCAATATAATTACCCCACCCACTTTTTTCCAATGGGACCAGTACTTGTATCAGTCTAAAGATAGCATAACATTATTTCTACAATTAAGATTTTTGAAATACTTTTTGTATATATTGTGTCTCAAAATTGCTTCAAAATAAGGGTAAAAAAAATGGGGGTCACCGAACATATAAGAGAGATATTCTGTATTTTATCATGAAAGTACCAAAATTTTAGAATATTGGGGTTTGCTGGCAAATAAGCTATAACAACAAATACATTCATGAAAAAAAAACGCCTAAACAATATGAACATGTTTTGCAAAACATAATTTTAAAATAACAAAATAGTTCCAAAACCATTTACATCGACATTTCATCATGAAAAAAACAGATGTTAATTTACCCCACCCACTTTTTTAAAGTTAAGTATGAATTATATAGCATTGTTAACACTCCAGCATGAATATTACTATAACAATCTTCACCAAAGTATAAAAACAATATGCATGGCTACATAATCTGGAATGTGTTGCATTATGGGGATGATCCGACCAGTATATCAAGAGTAATGTGCCCCTGATATAGTAAAAAATAGCAATATTTACCAACTTTTACAACTGTATCATTTTTATTTAAAGAAATCTCGAAAAAACTTAGAAAATTGTCTAAAATAGACAATGTGTACGGCCATAGGGTCTTGCAAGACCTAGATTTCAGGCATTTTCAGACTAGCAAGTCCAGAGTTATCTGTCCCTGTTTATATAAAAAGTTGCAATATTTGACAATTTTAACGCTCTAGTTTGAACATTTTCATAACAATTTTGATTAGATTTAATGGCAATGTATACGAGCACAAGCTCTTGGAATAACTCAATTTTGGGTATGATCAGACCAGCTTGTCCGGAATTATGTGCTCCTGATATATCACAAAAGCTGTCTGTTAACAGCACACTTGAAGGGGTTTAGGAGATACAGAGCAGACACAAAATTGAAGGCTTTGAGTTGTGACCTTGACCTTGAACCGACATGGGTGACTCATGGGTTCTGCACATTGTCTTGATGAGGTGATCATTTGAACCAAGTTTTATGAAAATCCTTCAACATGTTCAAGGGGTTTAGGAGATACAGAGTGGACACAAAATGTTACGGAAGATGGAAGGACGGAAGTAGGGAAGGATGGACAGAGACCATTCCTATAACCCCCACCACTTGTGGCGGGGAGTTATAAACACCACGACAATAACCATGGAGGAAATGACCTTCAATTCAGCACCTATAAAATTTCATGTTGTGATAATTGCCTACAAAAACAAGTCCCAGTACCGTACCGTGTTATCATTTTCTAACAGATGGTTAACCACCTTAAATATTTCTAACAGGTAGTGAACCACCCCAAGTAATCTAAAATATTTCTAATTGTCACTCAAAAATGTTCTGGTATGTAGGACTCTCAATGAAAATTATCTTATATCATATATGATAATAAATCACCTTAAATTATGTCCAGAAGTTGTGTTGAGCTACCTCAAATAATTCTTCCTATAGTAAGTTACTGAATTAAACCAACAGGCTACTTCTAATCAGGCCATAGAAATATATAAAGTGTGTAGTAGACCAAAAACCTATCAAAGTATCTTTCAAGTTCAGAACTGACTACTGGCACGCGAGTAGTCCCCGGACAGCAGTAGTGCCCGGTCACCCGCCCGCAACGCTCTATTTTCGCGATTCGTCTACATATTTTTGTGCCTAATCATACAGACGCTTGTTTTGGAGAAGTTTATCAAGTTCATTTTTTCACAGGTAATCATCTGAGTATAATTATCGTGGAAATCCTACCCAAAGGTTACTTGCTAACATTTTCACTGGCGGGGCTTCTGTTTTCAATGCGCATGCGCAAGAGAGGTCCCTCTGGAGGGTTTTTAAATTAAGGCTACATGTCTTTACTTCACGACTAGCAGACGATACATACACTTTCAACAAGAAAAGTTATTTTCTTTGTGACAACAATACTAATTTGCCAAAACAATAAAGAGGTGTTATAGCACTACATTGTCCAGATATCTGTAACTTAGGCATAATTATTCTGTTTTCTGTTGTCGCAATTTCCGTGTGGCCGGGACAAATAAATATGACGCAAACTTGTGATCTTTTTACAGTTATATAAAATATCATTTGTCTTTTTCATAATTCCAGCACATATGGGCAGTTCCCGATAAATATATTTATGAAAAATTGGTGTCCGGGCATTACTATCGAGCATGTTAAAATTTGACGTTCTACAGACCCCTTTTCGGGCCTTGCTAATCCCCCGCGAACGTGACGTCATTTCTCAGGAAAAACCCTAAACTGGTAATAACGGAGCTAAGGTTTGTATATATGTAAATCCTTTTTATGCTTGATATTGGTTAAGCTTTTGAGGACGAAATATATGCGATTTCTGTTCGGGGACTACTCGCGTGCCAGTAGTACTGAAATAAATAAATTTCTTTTTAATTCACTGCACAAGATATTATATTTGAAAATTTCTATTAATTGACTATTTGAGAAAAGTACTTTGGACCTTTCATCAATGAAATTTACCAAAATTCTCTAATATAAAGCAAAGAAAACCTGTAATTTGTTCAGGATATGATTAAACAGTAATGTTCAAATCAAATAAAAGTACATGAATTTGTATACTGGGTATAAATACTCAAACAGATTTTCTGAAAATCTATTAATAGAACAGTTTTACTTTATGCTAAAATTAGTTAACCACTGGACCAATGAAAAATCAATACTACCTTGTAATGAGGATGTGGAAAATTGCTGGAATCCCAAAATGTGTACAGTAACTAATAAATGGGGATCCAGAAACTGAATCAAAATCAAAGCTCTCAAAGCGCTGATGGTGGCTGCTAATCAATGTTTAAAATATTACAAAGAAAGCGACAACTGAGGAATTGTTAATATAAACCATAAGAACTTTTTTGCATTTTTTTAATATTCGGCTTTGGTTTCAAAATTAATTCTATTTTACTGCCAGTCATTGTTTACATACACACTGATTCAGTCTTTAACGAATAGTTTTGATCCTTTTTGATTATTTGTGACGAAAACTACAACATAAATTACATCGAAGATGTTTTACTATGAATAAATAATATAAGCTTTTCTTCAAGTCATTCAGCTTTTAAGTTTTCTTTTTAAAGCTTTTGGGCAGTGTCTATCATGAATTATTATACACACTGATTTAGTCCGTATCAGATAGCTGTGGTTTTCATGAGACTTTTGCGAAAGAAAACAACACAAACATGCACCACAAATGCACCTCAGAATGTCAGTTCTGCAGCCAGGGTATTTTAGAGGTGCATTAATTATCACTCCATCTGTTATACTCAAAAGTTCGCTAGACATAACAGCAGGCTTCGCAAAAATGCTGGACATTAAGTCAGACAAACTTACAACTTTAGTCAGTGCGTTTGCGACCAGCATGGATCCATACCAGCCTGTGCATCCAATCAGTCTGGTCAGAATCCATGCTGTTAGCTTTCAAAGCCTATTGCAACTAGAGAAACCGTTAGCGAACAGCAAGGATCCTGACCAGAGTGGTGTGCGGATCCGCAGTTTGATCTGGGTCCATGCTGGTCACAAATGCACTATATTGTTTTTCTCATGGAATTTAGCTGAAGTGAGCAGAATCTGTCTTGAAATAATTCAATTTTTAAGCTGGTCAAATCTGTTATCCGACGACTTGCTACAGTCTGACAGATTGCCGTTTCAAAAAGGTGAGTATTAGTATCATCGCTGCGCCCACTTTCACGGGCTTACAAGTTGATGAAATCGTGATACAGGAGCACCACTTAGTCAAAGCGAGCTTGCAGCACTTCTCAGCTTGGGCGACCTGTGGGTTTCCACGTTGATAATTCGTGTTTTGTCAGACGAAATTATACCAAATACATGTGTATCTATGCATACATATAGTATCTTATATTGTACATTTGCTGAAGGAAGATTATCCTTGAGGGAATATTATTTAGAAAACATACATGTCTTTGATTCTCACGGCAGGTCACATTGCAAACAATATCGAATGAATTTTAACTGAATGTTCTTTTATTTTTGTTCACTCTCGTATTGCTAAGCATGTTTTAGTATATTTTGTTCTTGATATAACGATGAACTGTACATGTTCAAGTTATATCAATAAAGTACTGTCCTGTTCATAAATCATCTCACTAAATTTGCGCTAATTAGTGTTAATTGGCAGTATCAACGCCTGAGGAAATCCATATCACTGCTGATTATCGATTTTCTATAAATAGCCTAATTAACATGCGTGCTTGAAACGAAAACGAGACAAAGCAGTCGAAAATTCAGTAACATTCTTAGATCACTAGGGTTGCATTAATATAATATCTTACAATTTGATAGCTATGACGAACATTTAAATTTGTTCTGACATATTTGAAAAGTGTTACAACTTGCTGGAAAAGCTATCAGAGGTACAAACTGGTATTGTCTATGGACCGGAAATGTTTGGAAACTTTTCCGTTGAAATTCCGTTTCTATTATTAGCCGCGGATTATTGCTAGCAGAAGTCATTGTTCTTTATCATATAAAGCTTTAAATTTCGGGAGTTATACATGTAACACTGCGATTAGGAAACATTTTTGAATTGTCAGTCTGGATTCCCAGGCTAGGTTTCTATATATATAAGATACCTTTTCTACGTTATAAGCTACGTGACCTCTGGGGCAGTACTATGCAATAGCTAATCAATATCATCGCTCCAGTTCAGGTGACATGAGGTCATCGTTTATTCACGTGACCATAAATTTGCATATTTGTATTCATACACGTGGTTGTTTTAATTAAAACGTTGACTTCAGTTTGTATTGATTTTAGTCGCCGAATTTACATTAAAAATGGTATTAAGGCATGTATTGTAGCTTTGCATATTCTGCACGTTGCGTAGATAATTGTTTACCTGGAAAGCTTGGAACTATTTTTGGTTGTGTTGTTAGGATGGTCTTAAGAACTGACAAGATTTCTCAAACGGAGTATTCTTTTTGACACTGGTGGCAGCAGCCACCAAAAATAGGACAAGTCTAAAAATAAATTCCACTGACTAAGATTTGTAACAAAGTACTGGCTTGTTGAATATACCTTTAATTGTTAAATATATTGTTTTTAAAAGAAATTTTTATTTTGATGGCAATTTCAATAGATTTAAAAGATGAAATTTAGTTTGAAAAGAGATAGATAGAAGATACATCCAAAGAACTATAAAATATATTATAGCTATTTGATACAGCATGCAGAATCCTTCACCAATTAGTTTAATTCTGTTAAAATCCCTTTTACCAAGTTCTATCTTTTACAATAGCACATCATCTTGGCTGATAGTGATTCTTTTTTGTTCATTTGTACTTCATTGAAATCACTCAAAAATCCTAACTGATTACTGAAATACTAAACAGTTGTAAAGTTTCAACATCCAATTTTGAAAAATTTTGATTGATTAAAATACACATTAATTTTACATTCACTCTAAACTGTATGATATAATGAACACAATTCTCTCAGATCACTAGCTGTTTACTGGAGGAATCACCATGTAAAAGTCAAATCAAATTAAGTGTAGACCAGTCTGTAAATACGGTCTCTTCTGTCAATGGTAAACCTGTTTCCAAACTTTTCCATACACTAAAAGTTTTCATTTTACTAGTACAGTATAATCTTTCCATGTATGTTGTTTCGTCAGAATCACCGGATTTTTTCTGTATCCTAAACTCAGTGTTGTCGACCACTGTAATTGACTTTGTACTTCTGTTCTGTCACCCACTAACATTATTCATAAAATTTCTTCACTTGACAAATTAATCACCACATATGTATAAACATCAATATGTGTGAGTCTGGAGTACATCTGACATTGTACTTATAATATAAAATTCTGGTTCACGTATTTTTTAAGAGTATCCTGCACAAAGCTCAGCAAAAATTTCTCTCAGAATTGATAATTATAAATTAATGTTACTTCAAATACTTGTCAATCTGACTGCACATCATTTAACGACCACACATTTACAGTTGACACCTCATCATGAACTCTCACTGGGGCTGCATTATTGTACTCGCCCTTACTTGGAACTTTACCAGTTATAAGAAGGAGAAATGTGGTCTGTTCTGCTCTTTATTATTTCCTTAGTATCTGTTCTACCAAGACATTTCTCAAACTGTACTCTAATCATATCTGGTTCTGAAAATTGACAATCAATACAATTCGCATTGTTACAGAATACTAACTTGATTACTTTTAATTAAATATTTTAAAATTATGTATACTAGGTCTTTATTAATTCATTCATAAATCATCATGATAAAACCGGGACATATTTAAGCACAATGGTCCATTACTCCAAAAAAGATAAAAGAACCTTAAGGCCTTAACAGATATTAAGTTCTAGTTGTACAACACTAATTATCTCAAAGATGTACAATTTTAAAATTGTACATCTTTCACATTCAGACAGTATTACACTCCCATTTAAATAACAGAGCTTTACCTAGTAAACATAGTGCATTAGGTACTGAAAAGAATGTAACCATTCTTAATAAAAAATAATATCCCATGAATTTGATTATGCATGACACAAATGAGCCACGCCATGAGAAAACCAACATAGTGGCTTTGCGACCAGCATGGATCAAGACCAGCCTGTGCATCCACGCAGTCTGATCAGGGTCAATGATGTTTGCTTTCAAAGTCTATTGCAATTAGAGGAACCGTTTCATAGCCAACAGCATGGACAAGACTGCGCAGATGCTGGTCGGAAGGCAATATGTTGGTTTCTCATGACAGGGCTCAATCTTACAAAATAGAACATGTCCTAATCTGTAGGCAAGAAAGATTTACGAAATCAAGGAATAGCATCGTACACACGATAACTTTTGGCTGTACATTTAAATTTAATTGGTGTTGTACAACAAAAACCTACCGTCTGTTGAGGGCTTTAAAAATAAACCCTAAAAAATTAATAAACAATTACAGTACAGTATGATCTACTATCAAATGACAATACAAATGTACAATATATTTTACATGACTCACCAGACTTTTGGAATCTGTAAACCATAAATGAACAGGAACAATGCCACACCACTCATGACAACTTCCGCATTCATTCTGGTGCTGTGCTATTTTGTGTTGATGTCCTATGTATTTCCATGGTTTTTTTCCAGTATTTATTTTGGAAATTTTATGGAAAATGTAGACAAGCTTACTGTCGCCGAGTGGTAGTTCTGGCTACCATAACTTAACTGACGCTATTTTTATTTTCTGATGGTCGCGTCCATTAAGTTATGGCGAAACCCCATTTGGTTAACTAACCAGTATCAAAAACCCCAACATCTCGCACACTTCTCTCGTGAGAAAACGGATGACGTCATGCAACAGTCAGAGCACGTGGGGTTTTTTTTGAAAATCAAGATCAAAATTTCACTTATTAATCATTTATTTTAATCATAAACATAACCAATTTCGATAAAAAATCATAAAAACATATCCTAGAAGTTTGAGTTCTCCCGAAAAGGTCAAATAAATAACAATTCTATACCGAATATTGGTTTTCAAATGAAGAGTACCCTGATCAGGTGACAACTGCAATGGCGGACACAATATTGCAGACAGGGTTACCAATTTGAAACTTTTGTGTATAACTTGTGTTCAATTTATGTTGCATGGATTATTTTATACCAGATCAAAAGAAAAAATAATTAGAAACATTTTAAAATAAAAGGTGAGTTCATTGCATTTCATTTGATGAAATTATAGCGTGACAGACTTCTGGCACGATTCCTGGTTAGGTTTCAGTACGGGATTCGTTTCAGCGCAGAGATCCATAACAGCATATAAACATCTCTGAGCTGAATATTTTTAGCTAGCCGAGTGGCTGCTTTTAAATTTCTGACTTTTGTAAGCTGACTTGACAAGTGGTCCAATTCAATAAGTCCTTCCTTCCTGCCATTCTGGAAACTGGATAAAGTCCTCATGGATCACTAGTGTAGGAATTCCGAATGCCAGACAAACTGTCCTTTTTTACGAACCATATTTAGATCTGTTCCGGTACTCTCGACAGCTAACAGTCACTGCCTAAAACTGATGGCAAACGTAAAACAAATGACAGACGTAGTGAGACGAAGAATTCGTCAACTTTATAGCCAAAAAACTGCATCAAGACGACACTTCCGCATTGCGCCAAAACAAACGACCGCTTTACGAAACCGGTGAATGTCGTTAAAAATCCCGCGATAAACTTAGATTTAAAGCCTCAACGAACAGTTTCCTTCTACCTTTTCCATTAAGACGCCGATTATTGAAGATTCTCTTGGAAAGCAAGCAAGAAATAAGTAAAATTCAACACACTTAAATTTTTCGACTTTACGTAAACCGAGACCATTCGCGCATGCGCACAAAATGTATCGAACTACCCTAAAAAAATACATTTAAAAACTATTAAAAGGATGCAATTAACAGAAGATGCAATGTATAAAATAAATGCCTCTACAAGTAAATCACTTCGCTTCCTATCTGATGGAGCGATGGCATCCCTTGAGTCTGTTGTCTGAAGATTGTTTATATGATCCCGATTTGTCAAAAAAAAGTATGTTCGGCAGAGCAACTAGAACTTCACAGGAGTGACTTATACCCCCACCAAGAATGCCAACAATAAGAAATTTTAAAAAAATACTTAGAATAATATAAAACGTAAAAAAAACTTAATACTTTAAAAACAATTTACTCGTCTTAGGAGTACTTCATCCTGGGCTTCCGTAGCACATGCAAGTAATTCTAATTTATGTGCCCAGGATGAGGATGAGGTCAATATAAAAATCTCTAATGTTAAAGATACACTAAAATGAATACAAAAAAGTGTGTTACCGACACATGTTACCACAGAAAAATATCTTTACTTTTTACATAGGACTAATAATAAAAAAGTTCGAAAAATGCCGAAAATATTGAAATAGAATTTCTAAAAAAATAGACTAATGGAAAGTAACTCGGTACAAAAGTTAAAAAAGGTTAATTCCCTTTGGCTCTAAACCAACCAGAATGATATATAGTGAAAATGCATCAAAATTAACCTTAAATTCTAAGTAAAAGGGGGCATAATTCATGAAAAGTTGGTGTCAGAGTTATGCACTTGTGTCACATGATGTGGGTGATAAGGTGGAACATTTATTTTAAGTTTGAATCAATTCCATTTAGTAATTACTGAGATATAGTGAAAATGCATTAAAATTAACCTTAAATTCTAAGTAAAAGGGGGCATAATACATGAAAAGTTTGTGTCAGAGTTATGCATCTTGGATCACATGATATGGGCGACAAGGTGGAACATTTGTTTTAAGTTTGAATCAAATCCATTTAGAAAGAACTGAGATATAGTGAAAATGCATCAAAATTAACCTTAAATTCTAAGTAAAAGGGGGCATAATTCATGACAAGTTGGTGTCAGAGTTATGCACCTTGTGTCACAAGATGTGGGTGATAAGGTGAAACATCTTTTTAGCTCACCTGAGGGAGCTTTTGTGATCGCCCTGTGTCCGTCGTCCGTCGTCGTCCGTCCGCCCGTCCGTCCGTTCGTCCGTCGTCAACAATTTGACTGTTAACACTCTAGAGGTCACAATTTTGACCTAATCTTAATGCAACTTAGTCAGAATGTTACCCTCAATAAAATCTTGGACGAGTTCGATATTGAGTCATCTGGGGTCAAAAACTAGGTCACTAGATCAAATCAAGGGAAAAGCTTGTTAACACTCAAGAGGTCACAATTTTGGCCCAAAGTTAATGAAACTTGGTCAGAATGTTACCCTTAATAAAGTCTTGAACGAATTTGATATTGGGTTATCTGGGGTCAAAAACTAGGTCACCAGCTCAGATCAAAGGAAAAGCTTGGTAACGCTCTAGAGGTCACAATTTTGGCCCAATGTTAATGAAACTTGGTCAGAATGTTACCCTCAATTAAATCTTAGATGAGTTTGATATTAGGTTATCTGGGGTCAAAAACTAGGTCACTAGGTCAAATCAAAGGAAAAGCTAGTTAACACTCCAGTGGCCACATTTATGACCATATCTTAATGAAACTTGGTCAGAATGTTAATCTTGATGACCCACAAGTAAAGCTCAAATCTGGGTCAGGTGGGATCAAAAACTAGGTTACCAGGTTAAATCAAAGGAAAAGTTGTTAACACTCTAGAGATCACAATTTTGGTCCAGTCTTATTGAAACTTGATCAGAATGTAACCCTTAATAAAATCGTGGACGAGTTCGATATTGGGTCATCTGGGGTCAAAAACTAGGTTACCAGGTCAAATCAAAGGAAAAGCTTGTTAACAATGTAGAGGTGACATTTATGACTATATCTTCATGAAACTTGGTGAGAATGTTGATCTTGATGAACTTTAGGTCAATAGGTCAGATCTATAGGTCAAGTTTAAATCTGGGCCAGGTAGGGGTCAACAACTCGGTCACTAGGTCAAATCAAAGAAAAAGCTTGTTAACACTCTAGAGGCCACATTTATGACTGTATCTTCATGAAACTTAATCAGAATGTTAATCTTGATGATCTTTAGGTCAAGTTTGAATCTGGGTCATGTGGGGTCAAAAACTAGGTCACCGGGTTAAATCAAAGGAAAAGCTAGTTAACACTTTAGAGGCTACATTTATGACCATATCTTAATACAACTTGGTGAGAATGTTGATCTTGATGAACTTTAGGTCAATAGGTCAGGTGAGCGATACAGTGCCTTCATGGCCCTCTTGTTTTAGTTTGAATAAAATCCATTTAGTTATAACTGAGATAATAGATTTCGCGACGGGACGGGACGGGAAGCGACACGATGGGACGCGACAAAACTGCCCCCTATATTCCGCTCCCCCCACCCAACATGTTTGGTTGGGGTATATTAATTAATGTGACTTGAATCACTCTTCTAGAGCCACCTCTTCTAGAATCATGGGTTCAATTTTAAATTGATTTCACGGATGATATTATTCTTTAGGTGACCCTCTACTTAAACTGTTAAGTCCGTCTTGATTTCTCATTGCTGAGTGAAATGTATGGCCTATGATGCAATATAATGAGATTCAAAAGCTTATGTTTCCTATTATACCTATTACTCAGTGATATACAGTAGCATATTGCATAGGCTTAACTATTTGAAAAATGTGGATAAGAAATAATTGAGATGAGGTTTAATTGTAAAAGCAGAGGCGTTTTCTTATGAATCGAGTGGCACTTTGTAATCAAGAAGAAAATATTGTTCTTTCGCAGTTCGGTTAAGAGTCGTCATGAGAAATGATGGTGGAGATGATGATGAGGAGGAGGGGGAGGATGATGACAAAGTTAGAATTTTTGGCTCTAACAAGTCTAAGTAACTCTTCTCTAAAACAAAAGGGTTTTTATATTTAATCATTAGTATTTAATATAGACGGTAAAATGTAAGATGTATTTGTGAACGAACCAAGTCATTTTCGTTTAAGTATTTGTAAAACTGTACTCTGAAAAGAATATATAGGCATCACCAGAAGCTAAGAGTATGTACATGTGGTTACTTGTAATCCGCACACGAAAACCGCTTTCGTGAAATCGTTAGAGTTTTCTTGGAGCAATAATGTTGTGATCATGGCTGCGTAAAATCAACTTGTACAAGTAGCCTACATGTATTTTCATGGTTCACACCAAAAGCAATGTCTTACGTGTTGTTGATTTGGAATGAAGCATTTTATAAGACATTTCATGCATATAATTTCAAGAAACAAAACGCTTACGAATCTAGACCAGATCAAAATAGTGACAGACTGACACTGACATAAATATAAGAACTGCAATCAAATAAATAGCAGATGTTGTAAATACGGTAACTCACATTTAAAAAAATCGCCTTTTAGTTATTCTATTTGATAACTGGTTGCTAGATTCATTGGTATATAGTTTAACAAATGTGCATTGTAATCCTGGCATCAGTGCGTATAATCCTGAAGCAAAAGATACATCTTGAATCAGTTGAGTAATTCTCCTGATATATCATATGTAAGCTCCTTATAGTGGTGTATAAATAGCAGAGATACTCTAAGCTTGGTTCTAAAACAATCTTGAAGGTGGTCAATTTAATTTAAGAAACATATTACTGTCAGGAGCTAGATAATTTCAGGGATCGGGCAAAAACCACCCATTATTTTAACTATCAACCTTTAACTAATGATATAAGCTCAAACTCCTATAGGCTGGAGATACTATACTTGACTTGTCTTTTTGTCGATGTTCACGTCAGACAATGTCTTTGAATCAACAACATACGAATCCTATCGCATAGATGCTCAGCCTATGTACTCTTAAACTGTACTCTATATGTTTGCCCTGACTCCTGGGTGCTCTATATGCTGTCACATATAGCATTCAACCACCATACAGGTATAACCCTGATGCCTTGGCTGTACTTCGCCAACAACGCCGAACCTCGTCTACAAGCTGGAGCTCTCCTACTATCTTAATAGATTACCAAACTCTGGGTCTCTGTCTCAGCTTTTCGATGCTTAGCCGATATTTAATATCTATAGCTCGAAACCTTCTTGAAATTCTGCAACTCTTCTTTAGTCTATGAACTTCAAACGTATTTTTTCAATAATTATCCGCCCTGACAGGGTAGTTGCAATAACTTCCTTATCAAGGTACTGGAATAAATTATTAGTTGAATCCCCGATGTGTCTTCTTCGATCGCTGGATACCAAAATCTCTCTGTCATCCATCTACCTATTTGTACCCTAGCATAAGTGAGCTTTGATTGGTGCTATTTATAGAACTTGTTTCTGATTGGTCCAAATCTGTACATTGTATTTCACAACGGGAACTTGCTTTAAAAAAGAACTGGTTCCCTTTAACTATTTTATATAGCATAATGAGTGATGCTGGGATCCAATTACAACTGTAATTAACCCAAATCGTCAATAAATTACCCAAATCCTATTATTTACAGCAATTCAAATATAATTATAGCAATGGTAACATGAAAAGGGAGTCATGTACTATCTGTGCTTATGTGTAACGTTATCAATATATCAAAAATACAAATTATTCTGAAAATTATGACATTTTTAATTACCTCCCTTTAATATAAAAGGATTTCAAAAGTTGACTATTTCATTTATTCTGCTATGATTTCTAGTTTTACATTTGATTAATATTTGATTATTACAATTACTTTGAAAGAAAACTAATATATTCGCATTGATTTGTGTCTTGGTTTAAGTTTCCGCTTTATTTCTACAATAACTCAATACATCTACTTAAAACTCGAAATATGTTGATATACATCAATACTCTGAAACAAGTATAATGTATAAATATGTAATTGAGACAAGTTTTGCATAAACGCTTCCAATGTTTATAAACCTTGGTGCAGCATTATGGGCTAGATTTGCAAAGTAAATATAGATATAAAATACTTTAGTGAAAAATGGTCATGGGATACTAGCATCTTAAAGACCCACCACAACCTAGTGACCTATTTTACCTTCCACATGAACTTCCTGAAAATCATTCCGATAATTCTAGTATGATACAGCTATAATACAAGGTGACAGGTGGACATTTATGTCCTACCTAAATTTTATGTGATCTGCAAAGTTATTCAATCAATCTCTTTTCAGTACTTTTAAAAACATAGATATATCACTATCTTTAACAAAAAAAAATAAGCTTTGTGATATACATGTATCTCAGTTTTGTACTTCGATCGTTATCTAACTGCGCATTTTTCATGCTTTATCAGCTTTGTAAATAGCTGTATTTAAGAAATAATTTATAGCAGAAGAGTGTTTACTATTTATGCACGATGAGCGGTTATACGTCGGGCGTAATAATTTCACGAGGGCGCTTTAACGTTTCTTCATGTGACATTATGCATGTTCTTTGTATTACATTGCCTGGTGGCTTATAGGCCCATTCGGCCGGGTGTGTTTAATTGTTAAATATTGTATGTAATTATGCTTATGTGCTCACACAGGTCACGTTAATAAACACATTTCTTATCTTATCTTATCTTATCTTATCTTATCTTATCTGTACGATGTATTACCGCCCGAGTGTAGTGTTAATTAAAACACTCTTTTGCTATAAATTATTTCCGATTCTAATATGTCCTTAACCTAAAACAGTAGGTAAGATATGGTAGCACTCTTTCTTCGTTGCAACAAAAACTTTGACGTCACCGCACGTTAACGTGACGTCATTGTAGCGTAAGCGTGTTTTAACAGAGACAAGCATTAGAATAGTCTTTATCCTGTCACTTGCAGTATTTTCGACCCGATATTATGGTGCCGTATATCTTTCTTGATATACCGTCAGTTGATCATGTGACCAGTGATATACGGTCAGTTGATCATGTGACCTTATGATTGATATTGTTGTCATAAGAAATTTTGCAACGAAACCATCATCATTGTGTTAGAAATGTCCGAACTAAGAAAATGAGTGGTCAAATAATGAGTTTTTATTCAAAAACGAAGAAATTATTGCGATTTTGCCGGGAATCACGTCATTATATAAGTGACGTCATTACGAATATGACGTCATTAAAGCGGTTGTCGCACACTTATTTTTGTAAAATAAATTGCTAAATATCGGAAAATGAAGTAATGACAAGATAAATAGAATAAAAGGTTAGTGCCTAAAATGGAGAAAGTTTATCTGGCTTGGCTCCGGACGTTATCAGGTTCGCCTTCGGCTCACCCGATAACCTCCTCCACCTCGCCAGATAAACTTTCTCATCTACGGCACTAACCTATTATTCTCTATATATGCTACTTTAATGTTTTAACTCGTTTTACTTCATACTGTTGCGAAACCAAGAAAGAAAAGTAAAAGGAGGTTTGTCTTTCAAAATTGCATTTCTAATGAATTTCAGCTAAATTCATGTATGTAGCTGTTAATGCTTCTTTATTTAATGAAAATCAAATTGTCTTGATTAAAGCTTAATGAAAGTGATATCTTTCTTTGCTCGAAGTGCTTCAAAGACTATTTTGTTATTCCAGTTGCACAGATTTCAGATGATCCTCCCCCATATGATGAAATTTACAATCTTCACTGGCGAAAGGTATGTTAAACTAAATGATGAATCATTACAATGTGGTGTAAATGAAACTATATAGCTATGTATACTAAAATGTCACTACAGATTTGTGAGACATGCAAACAGAGATTTGAGTATATATATATATGCAAATGTTGAACCAGTACGAATGTGTAGTACAAGTCGCACTCTTTTTGGGTTAGTGGACTTGCTGTAGCATGTGCGTGTTCGTCAGCAAACATCACGTGATTATCAATAGAGCATAGACGTAGTAAAGGTATCGCACAATATTGTAGGCATAGGAAATAGAGATCAATATAATTGCACCTTTACTAATCCTACCAGGTGTTCTGTATTACAAAAAGTGGATCTATTGTGACATTTTGATACAAGCAAAACTGTATTATCTGCACTATTATTTACCTACTGGTACTTCGTTTTATTATTGGCTTGTTAAAAGTTAATTTTTTACCATATGTAAGTTGACAGAATCATAGGAACCATGTCTTGAGGGGTAAATCAAACACAAATGAATAAATCCTTAATGATTTTGTTGTGCAACAAAGTATGGTATTGTGTTTAAAACAGTTTTCATTTTCCACTCAATTGTGTAATTGCAAGGGAAGTAAACTAATAGATCTCTACTTATAAGTACTAGCCTAAGGCAAGAGTTGTCATTCTTTGTGGATCACAACTTTAAATTAAAAATTAAAACTTCTGTTATTGATAATAACAAAACTATCATAAACTCCACATTTGTGAAATCATTTTTGGTTATTTCAAGGACTTGGAAATTACTTTCTAGACTTTATTTAATGTAATATTATCATTGAAAATTTTAGGGCCTATCTCTAAATATTGTGACATTTTGAAATAAAAACAGAAGTCAGTACACTAAGTACGTTTACGATGCAGTCAGCGATTTCTCGTTGGCCTGGGGCGGTTACGGTATTCGTATTATACTTTTTCGTCTTGAGTTCTATTCCCTTACCCGTTAAATTTTGTCTTAATTTTTTTCTTCAATACAATTCAATGAAGACAAAACCAGTTAGTAAATCTAGTTCTAACATGTTCACTAAAATTATATGTCACAACTGACACGTAATTATGACTAAATACACACCACCTTTGATATGATCTACTGTTTTTCAACCTTTCCTGTGATATTTTTAAACCTATACGAGTTAGTTGTATAAGTTTTATAAAAATCTTACTCTTCACTTAAATAAAAGCATTGCCTGGCCATAATTTTAGGATTGACTGATTTATAGATACTACCAATATTATATGAAAATAAGAAACAAAAACAACTTACACAAAGTATGTAATGCAAACTGAAAACATGGGGACTGAACTCCCGACGAAAAGGTATAATACGAATACCGAAATTACGGTGTTCCGTTTGGACAACCGTAACTTTTTATTGAATCCTAAACCGCAATGGTACGATGACGAAAACGCGACGGTGCGATGGCACGATAATGAAACAACGACGGTACGATGGTGAAAACGCGATGGCACAATGATGAAATCGTAATGATGCGATGGTACGATGGTGAAATGTCGATGTAATATCATGTTTTCATCATCGTACCCTCCTGTTTTAACCATCGTGCCATCGCGTTTTCATCATCGTACCATCACATTATCACCATCGTTTCATCGCATTTTTAGCTCCACTATTCGGAGAATAGGGGGCTATACTACTCGCCCCGGCGTCGGCGTTGATGTAGGCGTCGGCGTGACCCTTCTTGGTTAAAGTTTGTGGGCAACCTTTGCTTTTCTGTCATATCTGTCATTATTGCTTATATCTTACTGTCACTTCACATAAACATTGTCCAGTATACAAACAATGTATTTGTATGGGCTGAGCCTATTATACCCAAGGTCAAGGTCACCAAGGTCTTATACTTAGATTATTTTTAAGGTTAAAGTTTTTCGGCAACCTTTGTTTTTCTGTCATATCTTTGTTACTATTGCTTGTATCTTACTGTAACTTCACATAAACATTGTCCAGTATACAATCAATGTATATGTATGGGCTGAGCCCATTATACCTAAGGTCAAGGTCACCAAGCTGTTATACTTAGGTTATTTTGAAGGTTAAAGTTTTTTGGCAACCTTTGTATTTCTGTCATATCTTTGTTACTATTGCTTATATCTTACTGTAATTTCACATAAACATTGTCCAGTATACAAACAAAGTATGTATAGGGGCTGAGCCAATTATACCCAAGGTCAAGGTCACCAAGCTGTTATGCTTAGGTTATTTTTAAGGTTAAATATTTTTCGGCAACCTTTGTTTTTCAGTCATATCTTTGTTACTATTGCTTATATCTTATTGTACCTTTACATAAACATTGTCCAGCATACAAACAAAGTATGTATAGGGATTCGGCCCATTTTACTCAAGGTCAAGGTCAAAAAGGTCTTATACTTAGGTTTTTTCAAGGTTAAAGTTTCTCGGCAACCTTTGTTTTTCTGTCATATCTTTGTTACTTTTGCTTATATCATACTGTAAGTTCACATAAGCATACATACAAAGTATCTGTAGGTCAAGGTCACCAAGGAGTTATACTTTGAATTATTTTCATGTTAAATTTTTTCGAAAGCTTCGTTTATAGACATATCCTTGGTACTTTAAAAGATAATGACTTGAAATTAAAAGTATTTGTTTATAATCCTCTGCATGTGTGGCTACATACCCCATAACTCTAATTGTGTTTTTGACAGAATTATGCCCCTTTTATACTTAAACTTTTTGCAATTTTCGCTTTCTGGATACTACTTTAATGCAATATAAGATAAAGACTTGAAACTTAAAATGTATCTTTATCATCATCATCTGCATGTATGGTAATAATCCCCATAACTCTGGTTTGTATTTTTGACTGAATTATGCCCCTTTTATACTTAAATTTTTTACAAACTTCGTTTTCTGGACATAACTTTGGTACTATATAAGATAATGACTTGAAACTCAAAATATATCTTTATCATCATCATCTGCATGTGTTGTGATAATCCTAATAACTCAAATTTGTGAATTTGATGGAATTATGCCCCTTAGTGTATCGTCCTTTTAAAGTAGAGGTCTCTTATTCAGACATATATTCATTTTACTATCAAACCCTGAATAGTGGAGCGCGCTCTTGTTACTATCGTACCGTCGCCCTCGGGTGGTCATGCGCAGTGGTACAGTAAATTACAGGCTTGCTACAATATCATTTTCACATTGCACTATGTACCTTCTACATCCTAACAAGAATAAGCTGAGTTTGAATAATAGCCCCAGCATTTTATTTACTTTCAAGCATACATAAAATAGAAAGGACGTGGCCTTGAATATTTTACACTGTTTTAATGGACTGAGCACTGAACGTTTTGTAAAACATTTTGCAAAACGGCAGAATCTAAATGGTAAATTTCTTCTCTCAAAATACGTTGAGATACATTCATCTGTTATTGACAAAAAAAAAACAAGTGCACGAAACTACGCATTTCTAACCGGAAGGCGATGGTACGATGGTGAAAACGCGACGGTACGATTGTGAAAAAGCGATGGTGAAAACGCGATGGTACGATGGTGAAAACGCGATGGTACAGTGGTGAAAACGCGGTTGTACGATGGTGTATCATCCTTGTTTCATTATCGTGCCATCGCGCCATCGCGTTTTCGTCATCGTACCATCGTGCCAAACGGAACACCGTACGTAACCGCTCGGCCAACGAAGAATCACTGACTAAATCGTAAACTTGTATTTACTTGATTTTATGTTATTTTTTTTGTTGTTGTTTTCACTTCTAAACGTCATAATACTGTGCGCTACATATAGTTCGGTTTTAAGGTGTGCCTGCAGTAATGGAACGGTCCGTTATTTAGGTAGTATTATTCAGAACGATAGTGGTTCTTACCTAGATAAGGCAAAGTAAATCATGCTGACTTCCCTAATCGGTAGACGAGTATATAAATTGAACCATCAAACTACATTGCTGCCCACGTGATCATTCTATATTATCAATGTTAACAAAGTAAAGTGTTGTAACGGTTTATAAAAGTTAATGAGAAAAACTGCAAAAAAATCGAATGTTCCCGTAATTCTTGAAACTATAAACTGGTCAACCATTCATGTCATTCATTTCATGTAAAGATTTGAAACAGTGGCGGCATTTTGCCTTTCGGTGATAAATTATTTTTAAAATTACAAATCACAATGTGTTGGTTAGTCGCTTTAAAACCACATAGAAATCATTGGTTTCTGTATAATATAGAGGATATTTGTTTGTTTTGAGTAGATATGGTATATATTTCATCGAGTTCTGATAAAATGTTAAAATTTTATCACTACGAGATGTGATATATACCATATCCAATTTTTTTTTTACTTTATGTTTATCAGTGGCCAAAAAAAATGGTACTGTGACTTGATATGGAATTTATTTCACTGATAGAATGCAGTATTTCATTAGCTAGCATAGAATAGATAATAATAATAATAATAATAATAATAAAGCCTTTATTTAACGAGGAAAACTCATTTGACGAACAACATCAATCTTCCATGAGGCCCTCAAAACAATACATAACATATACATCTAAAATATTTACATGGTACATTGTAACATATAGAAGACAGACAAGTGCATTTAATACCAGTATTTTGTTTATACTATAACTATACGAAGTGCAATATTAGAAATATTAAGTATTATGATTGTGTGTTGTGCCAAGCTATGTATAGTGATTTGAATTAACATTATTGTGCGTGCGAGTGCGCGTGCGCGTGCGAGTGCGTGTATGGGTGCGTGCGCGCGCGTTTGTGTATTCGGGTTTAACGTCTTTTTCGACAATGTTTCAGTCTTATAAATGACGGTGTGAGCACAATACCCAACTTTATAGTGCTATAACGCCGAAGACACGTGACATGATACCCCATCCAGTCACATTATACTGACATCGGGCTGAACAGTCGTAGTACCTAGTACTATCTTCTTGATGCTGAGCGCCAAGCGGGGAAGCTACTTGTACCATTTTTCACGTCCTTAGTATGACGCGGCCAGGGATTGAACCCACGACCTCATGCACTCGAAGCGGGATTACATTATTAAAAGAATGAAATGATGTATTTGTCACATAGTGGGAAAATGTACAGTCAGTCCAGGGCTCGAACCCGGGACCCTCGCTTACAAGGCGAGTGCTCTATCGAGTCTCTCCCCAAACGTAACCATGTCCGTACCATGACATTTGTAATGATTTTATGAGTATTTAGAGTAACGAAATGTCTTATTTATTTAAGGGTGCGTTGGAAAGTAACCTAAAGATAATCCTTCCTGGCGGTAAGACATTTTTGTATCTTATAAAACAATATTGTATTAATTAAATTTAAAGTTTATATAACGAAAGAAACGAGTTGCGTCCTGAGCTTAACATTTTTAGTGATCGCTCTGTGTCCGTTGTCCGTCCGTCGTCGTCAACAATTTGACTGCTAACACTCTAGAGATCACAATTTTGGACCAATCTTAAAGAAACTTGGTCAGAATGTTACTCTCAATAAAATCTTGGACGAGTTTGATATTGGGTTATCTGGGATTAAAAACTAGGTTACCAGGTCAAATCAAAGGAAAAGCTTGTTGACACTCTAGAGGCCACATTTATGATATATCTATATGAAACTTGGTCAGAATGTTAACCCTGATAATGTTTAGTTTAAGTTTAAATCTTGGTTAGGTTGGGTCACAAACTAGGTCACCAGGTCAAATCAAAGGAAAAAATTGTTGACACTCTAGAGGCCACATTTATGACTTACCTTCATTTCACTTTGTGAGAATGTTAATCTTGATGATTTTTAGGTTAAGTTTGAATCTCGATTATCTGGGGTCAAAAACTAGGTCACCAGGTCAAAGGAAAAGCTTTTTAACACTCTAGAGGCCACATTTATGATCATATCTTAATGGTACTTGGTCAGGATGTTAATCTTGATGATCTTTAGACCAAGTTCAAATCTGGGTCAGATGGGATCAAACACTAGCTCACCAGGTCAGATCAAAGGAAATGCTTGTTAACAATCTAGAGGCCACATTTATGATTGTATCTTCATGAAACTTGGTCATAATGTTAATCTTGATAATCTTCAGGTCAGCTTTGAATCTTGGTCATCTTGGATCATTAACTAGGTCACCAGGTCAAATCAAAGGAAAGGCTAATTAACACTCTAGAGGCCACATTTATGACCGTATCTTAATGACACTTGCTCAGAATGTTAAGCTTGATAATCTTTTTGTCAAGTTCAAATCTGGGTAAGTTGGGGTCAAAAACTAGGTCACCAGGTCAAATCAAAGAAATAGCTAGTTAATATTCTAGAGGCCACATTTATGACCATATCTTAATGAAACTTGGTCAGAATGTTAATCTTAATGATCTCTAGGTCAACTTTAAATCTGGTTTAGGTTGGGTCAAAACCTAGGTCACTAGGTCAAATCAAAGGAAAAGATTGTTAACACTCTAGAAGCCACATTTATGACTTACGAGACTTGGTCAGAATGTTAACCTTGGTGATCTTTAGGTCAAGTTCGAATCTAGGTCATGTGGAATGTGACCTACTGACCTACTTATTTGTTTTTTAAGATACAGCCTTGAAATTTTGATGACATGTACAGTTTTGCACACCGATCATAAAACTGACTTTCAGTGACCATGAAATTGACCTACTGACATACTTTCTTGTTTTTCTTAAGATACAGATTTGAAATTTGGATGACATGTACAGTTTAGCACATCAGTCTTAAAACTGACTTTCGACCATGAATGTGACCTACTGACCTACTTTCTTGTGTTTTAAGATACGGCCTTGAAATCTGGATAACATGTACAGTTTTGCAGTGAATTTCAGTGACCATGAATGTGACCTACTGACCTACTTTCTTAATATTTTAGCATCAATTTGAAAACATGTAGCTCATATCACTCAGGTGAGCGATCCAGGGTCATCATGACCCTCTTGTTCATGTTTTCTGCCCTTTTCTAAACTTGAATGCATGTTTTGGTGCAGATGTATAATAAAAGAGGCCCTCTAGGCCAGGCTGTACTAAGAACCCGGGTTTTTAATTTTTATGTGTTCCTTCTCCTGCATATGTTAAAGCTGTCCGTACATGTTTTCGCCAAGTTTGGAAATATTGTTATGATCCTCATTTTTATCACTTGAATAATCTGCTTCGTGTATTTTCCTTGCTTTCCATATTTTTTTTGCTGTGGGTGTCGATATTCAGCTGATTCTGCGTACTAATGTATAGTTGACTAACATTTTGTAGAGGTGTAAAGTTACACGTAAAATCACATTCTTAATAGCCAAGGTAACGTTAACCGGAACCTTGACATGCACGTTCTGACGTCGATGTCATGTAGCGGGTGAAGGGTGCTGAATCGTTTTCAGACTGATTCTCTAATATTGATGGTATTGTTGTTGAAAAAAAGCAATATATTTGATGGTTATACCACCGAGTCTTAACGTAAGCGTAAGTGTTGACTGGTGACATAATACGTGCGAGCAGGGCGCTTTTTGCGGCTGTTTTTACCAGTCGAGGTAATGTGTTCCTTCGCAGTTGTTTTTTATATTCAAAGCTTTTTTATGGGGAATTGGATGACTTACAATCGTCGCGTCTTGATGGTGATGTATTGAAAATTTCATATTATTCGTATTTTTTCTAGCATTCAGGAAATACTAGTATTCACTAAAACACGTATTTGCTACCGCCCCGTAATTCTCGTTGTAAATGGTTAAATCACTGTTAAAATGTCTCGTGTTTTCGTCATACCTGTACGATATACCCATTTTAACAGATCGGTCACCGCTGTATGCAGTTTCAAAAAGACTTAGCCCGGCAAAACCCGGCAGTCGGCAAAGGTGTTTTCTTACATCCGAGTCGGTAGTACACAAAAATAAACAAGAGGGTCATGTTGACCCTGAATCGCTCACCTGAGTAATATGAGCCACATGTTTCAAATGGCAAACTGATGCAGAAATATTAGAAAGTAGGTCAGTAGGTCAAATTCATGGTCACTGAAAGTCAGTTTTAAGATTGCTGTGCAAAAGTGTACATGTCATCCAAATTTCAAGGCTTTATCTTAGAAAACAAGAAAGTAGGTCAGTAGGTCAAGGTCACATTTAAGTGACTCCTAATCACTTGGAGTCATCAGGTAATTATAATTAAACAGTCTAGGAAATATGATCTGATAATTTTTTAAGTATTTATTCCTATATAACAAGTGACCCCCAGGGCGGGGCCTCTTTTCACCCCAGGGGCATAATTTGAACACTCTTGCTAGAGATCCACAAGGCAATGCTACATACCAAATATCAAAGGCCTAGGCCTTAAACTTTCAGAAAAGAAGATTTTATTTTTTTCCCTATATAAGTCTATGTTAAATTTAGGACCCCCGGGGCAGGGCCTCTTTTCACCCCAGGGGCCTTATTTGAACAATTTTGGTAGAGGACCACAAGGCAATGAAACATATCAAAATTAATATCAAAAGCCTAGGCCTTGCAGTTTCAGGCAAGAAGATTTTTAAAGTTTTTTCCTATATAAGTCTATGTAAAACTTAAGACCCCTGAGGCAGGGCCTCTATTCACCCCAGGGGCATAATTTGAACAATCTTGATAGAGGACCAAAAGGCAATGCTTCATACCAAATACCAAAGGCCTAGGTCTTGCGGTTTCAGACAAGAAGATTTTAAAAGGTTTTTTCTATGCAAGTCTATGAAAACTTGGGACCCCCGGGATGGGGCCACTTTTCACCCCAGGGGCACAATTTGAACAATCTTCATAGATGACCATTAGATAATGCCACATGCAAAATATCAAGGCTCTACGCCTTGCGGTTTTGGACAAGAAGATTTTTAATTTTTTTCCTTTTGGTTGCCATGGCAACCAGAGTTCTGCATGGAATTCAATTCTTTGAATAAATTTGAATGGAGGCCACCCAAGGATCATTCCTATGAAGTTTGGTGTAATTCTGCCCAGTGGTTTTCAATAAAAAAATTTTTTTAGAAAATGTTGACGGATGCACAACACACGACGAACGACGGACGACGGACATTGAGCGGTCACAAATGCCCACCATGAGCTCAGGTGAGCTAAAAAAAGCATACGTACGAGCGGGTGGAATTAATGAAAAACGTTATTTTTACGATATTTCAGGACGCGACCATGGACAAAAGTCATTTTCGACTATCATTTCATGATTCTTTATTGTGTATGGTCATTTTAACGTATTTAGCAGGTTTTTTATGACCGAATAGTAATATATTCCTTTGCGAACGCCAGATTATTGTTTGCCCATGTGTATTAATTATAGATCAACACTTACAGTACAGTTAAACCAATTAATATATATTGTTAGGACCGTACAGTCTTGGATAGTTTGACTCCTTTAATAAACTATCTTTTAGGAGAGGAGTTTTATAAGACCTCGTCTAATTATTTCCTTTGGATAGCATTTTATTACATGTATTTTTTTATAAAAAGTGTAATGTACATATTTTGAAATAAATATGTTTAAACTAACTATCTTCAGTCGAGGATTAACAGAGAATCAAGTAATTTCCTCACCAAAAGCTTGTTCAAAGACTCAGTTTTATTGAATCTGTTCATCTGATCCCTGATGTCTAAAATAATCTGACGCCACGTTTGAGAGAAAAGTAAATGAAGTACTATAATCTATACGACCCAAAATCAGATAAATACACTGAAGTTCTACATCTTATTGTCTTATTACATACTTTGTGAACCATCCATATTTGATTGTGCAATCTAAATTTCATTTACTGTTGTAAAATGATTTCACATATGTTTTATAGAAGGTGTCCCAAAAAAGGGGACCTATTTTAAATGTTTATAATGTTATCAAAGTTTGATATATACATACATGTATTAAACGTTATTTTGTTAGAAAGCTATTTGACCGGGTCACCTATAAACGAATGAACGTTTTTATTTTATGCTCTTCTGTGAAAAACTGAAATTTATCAGTGAAATAAAATTGATATTTTCACTGTTTCAAACAGTGAAAATATCATTTTTATTTTTCACTGGTACGGAACTACATTTGAATTCGCAATGATATGAATTATAAATGATAAGAATTTCCCTGCAAAATATTTTTTCAGTAAGGGTAAAGATGTATAGAAACAATAAAAGGATCATAAATATTTACATTTTATCATGGTGAAATGTAAAAGAAATCAGGAAACGTAATAGAATTATTTATAGTTTTTTCTACAAAGATATCCTGACGTCACGACATTATGACGTTATGATGCGATGCACACGGCGTTGCGCGGACAAACTGAATATAATTTGGCTAAAAACATTAAAAAATTCATAAAATAAATAGAAAATTTGTTTGTTTCAGTGTAAGATCGAAATATATTTCACTCGTGAACACCATAATTTACATTTTCACTCGTGGCTGCGCCACTCGTGAAAATATTGCATTATAGTGTTCACTCGGTGAAATAATATTGTGTCGCGCCATGAGATTTTTGGCCCAAATGCGGCGTTACGTCATTCGAGAAAAACCCGATTAAAGTTACGTCACAAAAATGAGTGGAGTTCAACACGCTTTCGTGTCAATTAATGCATTTTGTCAATTAACACTATATTATTGGGACGATAAATGAATGAAGAGACAAACGTCATTTACCAAGCAGGTATTGTAACATATCCGTGTTTTGACATTTCGTTTCATTATCAAATAATTGACAATTTATCGCCCTTTGTATCAACACGCCATTTGTAAACATGAAAGGTCGTGTGAAAGGAAACTTTTAAACAGTAATTTGACGACTGATTTAAAAGGGATAATGAATTTCATTGAGCGATTTACAGGTAAGTAGTAATATTTACACAATATGTAGAGTTTTAAAATATTAATCAAATCCATATATATTGACCGTTTTGTCCTTCGAAAATATCCCGGAATTGTCATCTGGGCTTTAATTCTAGCTAAAAATATTCAGCTCAGAGATGTTCATATGCTGTTACGGACCTCTGATGGTAATGGGAAATAATCAGAAAATTAAAACAGCGTCAGTTAAATTATGTCAGCTAGAACACCCGCAGTTTTTCAAAAAAGGAAATCACCCCCTCCCGGAAACATTTTACCCCCCTTCTCCATTCCACAACTGGGTTACCTCAAATCACCCCCCTTCCCATCAACTTCCACCAAATACCTCCCTTCTCTTTCCCACCCATTGTCATATGAAATACACCCTTCCTCAGCTTGAGAACTGCTTCCACACTACATTTAACTAAATGCACCCCCTCTCCCCCCTCCTCCGTTTCTTTTAACTGTAAATTACCCCCCTCCTATATCCTCCAAATAAGGAGAGGGGTGGGGGGCATTCAGGAAGCTTACTTTTTTCCACAACAGTTTTCACTCTTATTTCTGATCAGTATGAAAGACCAGTATGTCAAAAGTCACAGCCTTATCCATATTTATGTAATGACTTACAGGAACAGTTGTCAGTTTAAATAAATTATTTCTTATTCATGTCAAACTCACTTCAATTAAAAAAATATAAAGAATAGCTGTTTGTTTTTATTTTGTATAAAACAGATGCTCAATAGCTTTTCATGTAAGTTTGCATTCAGTTCACTTGACCATGATTGTTGGATTCCTCATCACTACATAATGTTCTTTACAAGTTACAAACAACTTCTACACATTAAATGAATATATTTTAAACTTTAAAGACATTTTGTTAAGAAAGTCATGCTTTTGATTGAAACATATTACACTCATAGTATAAATCTTTGTGTTCTGTGTCCTGAGGTAACTAGCTAGGCCATCTTTATCTCACATTTCAGCTTTTTTTAAAGTATTTTTTTAATTTTACAGATCAACTATTGATGAACTACTGAGAAACATCTGGCATATTGCTATGACCTTAAACAAAAAGAAGGAATTCTCAAGGCATGCCTACATACCACATATTGTAAGAGTTTGTGGGTTTGTAATTTTCTGCATTTTTGCAGTTTTTCTATTGTAAGAAAGATAAATACATCTTAAGAATATATACAAAAAATAAATTCCTCTTAAAGTAAGTACAAGTAAGTTAAATAAATCTTAAAATATCATACACATAAATGACCCGATTGTATTAATAGCATTTTGAAAGAAATCATTACTAGTCTAATAGATTCATTCAACAAACATATCTAGCATAAAAAGAGGAGAGTGGGGACATATGCATAATGATTGAATATCATCATACATGTATTTTCCTAAGAAACTGTTGCAGTATTTGAGTATTCATTTAGTTAGACTGAATGAAATAATTCTTTTAAGTGTATGTCTACTAGTATGTTAGAAGATTAGCTGGTTTTTTTGTATTTTTGAAAATTATGAGATTGATGGATGGATGGGTACTTATTAGTCATGCTTTTATGTAGATTACACAAAAAAGATACTTTTATTTTTTAAAAATGCTTCACAGTATTCTATTCTATAACTTTTTACTTAAAGGGACTAATACTAATGTATTTTTGTTTTGCAGAATGGCTGAAGGAAGAAAGAATTTCCAGCCAGAAAAATAAAATTCTTTATGAATTTGTGAATGGAAATGAAACCCAAGGAACTTATATATTTGCTTACCATCCAGTTGAAAGTATGCCAATGGAATAAAGTGCAACTGTCACAGAAGTGTACAAAATAAGGTCATGTTTTCTGCAGAAGTTCACCAAGCTGATTCAAACTACAAATTGGAGTCAAGTAAAACTAACTGAACTGTCAAAGTTCAACTGTGAGAAATGTTTGGTAAAAGTATGTTATGTTGTCAGAACAGCAGTGAAGTGGTTAGAGTAAAACTGTCTTCATTGTTTAAGCAATACAGATTTTTTTTAAAAAAAAACATACTCCATGCATAATATATCTTGAGTGCTCTTTTTATTTAAATAATCATACAGTTTAAAGAAATTTGACAATAAATTCTATCTTTAATTTTATAAGAAAATAGTGCATTGTTGCCATGGTTGCCGTGGTATTAAACATTAATCTGACTATAAATTATTGTAAAACATCTTTCATGTTTATATGTTCTATTTGTTAAAAAAATTAATGTAAGATCATATTCTTTTCTAAGTAATAACTGCATCAACAAAACATTATGTTATCATATGAATCTGCCTTAAACTAGCAAGAGTTGTGTCGTGTGTATCAGAAAATTATGTATATCCCAAACAGTGTCACATCAGTTTACATGAAATGAGGTTTTCTTACTTTTGAATATGAAATTAGACAGCTTTCAATGTAAATAGTATTTTGAAAAACACTTTAACATATTCAATTATTTCAAGAACTTGATTGAAATGGTACTTTTGGTAAGAAAATACATCATGGTTGCTATGGTAACGAGTCACTGATCAGTGTGACATCTGTACTACTACTTTAAGCAAAATCAGTTTATAATATTTCTAATAACTATATCTTTTTGCCTGATTCTCTGTCTAACAGTTACAAAGAAATATGTCAATGAGTCAAGTGTTCTAACAACAAGGTTAATTTGTCATAGTTTTGTCATGTTATCTAACCGTAATCCAGTAAATCTATTTTTGTACAAAAGAAAGCCATATTAAGATTTTTGCAAAAAAAAAAACTGTTATCTTTAAACTCTGTCTGTACACTGGAAAATGTTGACGGTATATTAACTTCACTTTCTTGATGTAAATTTTGGCTGGATTAATCAAGGAACTATTCAAATTGGATTTAACAACTGTGTTGCCATGGAAACGATTTTAGGCGAAAATAATATGTGCTTACATGAAAAAAAGAAACAGAAAGAAATAAATTTAATTAACTGTATGTTGTGTTTGATATTTCATTATGTATTTTTTTCATATTATTTTAAGAAGGAGTCTGAATTAAGATAATCTGCCTCTATTTTGATACAGTTAGACGAAAATATGGTGTCCGAAAAGCGGTAATTTCTCCATAACAACGGCTGATTTCTGTTGTCAAATAGCATATTTTTACTTGGAACATGACAATCTGTCAGATTACCTGAAAACCCCATTTTCGACCAAAATCTCATTTGGGCCAAAAATCTCATGGCCTGACACATATATTTCGATCTTACACTGAAACAAACAAATATCCTCTATATATTTTATCAGTGAAATGAAATAGGGACTTGGCTTAAGATGCGTATTAATTAAATCACGAGTGCGTAGTACGTGATTTAATTATTCGCATCCAAATGACCGTCCATATTTTATTCACTGTTATTCTATATCTATTTTATCTATCCAATCGCGAACGTTCATTTGCAACACGTGACCGTACAATATATTACGGTATTTGGATGCACGTGCGTACAAAAATCCTGTATTTTCTGTATTATGACGCACGTGTGTACATAAAATCCTGTATTTGGACGGTTCAACAGTCCCATATTTAAACATACGATAAAGCCCGAAACGGGTGAAAATGTTCCAAATGTAAATCGGATGAAGTAGGCGCTCTATGTATAGAGCTTGATTATGCGTCTTAAAATCTGGATTTAATTTGAGTGCACACAAAAACGATTCAAGTGATAGCAATGCTATCTGATTTAGATATTAAATCGTTCGTTAATAATCAAAAACTTAAAAATACAGTAAAAAAGATCATCAGATGTTGGAATATTTGAAAAGTCGCTAAAAGAAGCCGTTCCGGACGAAACCTAGAAATTAGAAGATATCAGCCCTGACTGTCTGAATAGCTACCTCAGCAGTTTTTATTTAACGGTTAAGAAACAAAATGGAGAAGATTATGAATGGCAGCGGACGGGCGGTCAGCATCCAAAACATGTCTGCTCTCTAATTCAGTTTTCATCGGATCTTCACCAAACTTGCTGACAATGTTTGTGGGCATAACATCTCGGCCAATTTCGATAACCAGCCAAATTGTACCAGGCACTCTTTGATTATAGTCCTTGAATTACTCGAAAAACGGGGAATTTAGCCTTGTCCGCTCTCTTAGGTCGAACAGTTTTCATCCGATCTTCAAACTTGCTGACAATGTTTGTGGGCATAATATCTCAGCCAAGTATTATTACCACCCAAATCGCCAAATGGCTGTTGTAGGGAGGTCGCACCATATACTTTTTTTAATAATGATACGCAGAAAAAATAACATTCAATGAATTACGTATATTACGTATGAAGTGAAATAAATATAGAATAAAACGGTTATTTAAGGCCTAACATTGTTCTGTAAAATATATATTTGCACTCATACCAAGCTGGGAAAAACTAGAAAAGGCAGGAATACAATATTCAGTGAAACATTTTTAATTTAAAAAAGATATAGAATAAAAAGGTTATTTAACATTGTACTGTACAATACGAGATATATTTGGACTCGTACCCAGCTGAGAAAACCATATTGAACTCGCCTAGCGGCTCGTCCAATATGGGTACTCGTCCAAATATATCTCCGTATTGTACAGAACAATGTTAAATAACCTAATATTAATATATAGCAACATATTTTTTATTTCAATTCTAACACTGTGTTTATCTAGTCCAACTGGTTCTGTTAGCAATACCAGAAACAAATTGCCCACATATTTTATTTGATAAAACCTAGGATATCAATTGATATTTATATTTCCTGAAGTTGCCAAACAATCGACAGAATTGGGTTAGTCACTATTGGTCTATAAATAATTAGCAATAAAAGCCGGTATTCCTCTGGCTCATTCTTAATTTGCGCCAATTTTGCTCAAATTAACCAAATTACTTTTAAAAACGCATCTCACTGACCGGCGTCCGCTTCTTAGGGTTAAGTTTTTCGCTGAACTCCAAAATTATTAAAAGTTATAATAGTTACTGACTTGAAATACATGTAAAGTATTTCAGCTAAACTACTCGAAAAATATGCCGGGAGCTATCCTACTTGCCCCGGCGTTAGCATTAGCACGAGCGTCCCACCCAGGTGAAGATATTCGTACATTTTGTATCACCCTAGATAGATTGAAACAACATCAAGATATTGTTTTGCACACTTGTTTACCAACAAGTCTTTAAATTGGTAACTACCGAGCATTTTAGCTTGAATTTTCGAAGAAAGTGGAGCTGTTGTCTTCACTCTGTCGTCAGCTAAGCGGTTGTTAAGTTTTTTCCCGGTTAAGACAATATTTCTTATAAACTGTCAAAGGTATTCATAACAACAAGGGAGGTAACCCTATGATTACATATCCCTCCCCATTTATTACATTCTAAGGACTTACGCTATGTTATAAAAGCTTAAAAGCTTAACATTTTTTTTATTTAACGTTGCACCGACACATGATAGGTCATATGGCGACTTTCCAGCTTTAATGGTGGGGGAAGACCCCAGGTGCCCCTCCGTGCATTATTTCATCACGAGCGGGCACCTGGGTAGAACCACCGACCTTCCGTAAGCCAGCTGGATGGCTTCCTCACGTGAAGAATTCAACGCCCCGAGTGAGGCTCGAACCCACATCGATGAGGGGCAAGTGATTTGAAGTCAGCGACCTTAACCACTCGGCCACGGAGGCCCCAAAAGCATAACATAGATATACATAGATATAATGTTTCATTTACATATTCACGCTAACTGTGCTGTTAATAATGCTGCCGACAAACATGTGCAAAATAGCTGACCTGTCTTTAGAAATCGTGCTTATACACGCGGGGGGGGAAGTAACAGCCACAAATCGAGCGTGATCGCAAAAACCTCGAGACAATATGCGAGTGCATGTAGTTTTACTGCTAAATCATTTAAGTTACCGAATGCACACCCTATAAACGACTGTTCTCCCCCTCTTCCTGTTGCAACCGATCAAAACAATAAGCTGAAAGCTAAAAGTTGGATAAAACTATTTTAAAGTGATTAATTTGCTTTAGGGGGGTGTTTTTTGTATTTTATTGGAAGCTTAACATGATTTATTTCCTTATACAAAGTGATTGTCTGATTACAGATAAAATTATAGCAATAAAAACTCGACTGATCACTGATTTTATCCAGAAAATGCACATTGTCGGCGTCAAAAGTACATATTTTCTTGCTTGAAATATGATCTACATATAAATCCCACTGTTTCATGGATAAAGAAACAACACTAGTTTGGTAAAATGAAATAAAGTCATTACTAAAACCTCCAATTATTTTATAACCGTCAATGCAAGAAGATTCGGTGTGATGACCTGGCTGTATGCATGTTTGCTTGCGGTACTGTACAAATGTTTGCGACTTTCGTAAAAAAAGAATGTATGCTTGTTAGCAACTGACTTATTTATTAAATATTTCTACATAAATATATCCCGCAAACGAAGTCAGAAGGAGGTGGGGTATATAGGAGTCGCCATGCGGTCTGGTCTGTTTGTATGTGTGTCCTCATAAATTTGGCTAAATTGTTACAGACGCAGCACGTCATCATCATCTTCTTCGCTAATGAATAAATGGTAAAATACTGAATGCATTTTGATAAAACAATACTTCTTGATGAAAGAAAACTTGGATTTTTTCCATTTTTTATGCCATTTTTTGGGCAAAAGTGAACCTTCTCCTTTATTTACAACTGTATAGCCTTTATATTTTATAACATTCCCATAATTTAGTTGCTATCCCATCCGAACCCTAATACCACATAAAACAGACAGTTTATATATCTACGTTTTCCGGATAAATGACGTTACGCCATCACTTCCGGTTTATCAAACGTGCAGAACTACCTTAACCCACTTCAAAAATATATGGGATATGTTCTGAATTTGGAGAACTACCAGTCCATGCCACAAGGTAAAATAGGGTCAATTTTTCGTATCCGTGCCACAACTTATTTATGCATTAAGGGATTCTGAAATAACTTGGCGCAAATGTTCATCATCATGAGACAATGTGTCGCACACAGTTCCCTAGCTCCGAGGTCAAGGTCACACTTAGAGGTTAAATGTCAAAAATAGGGTCGGTTCTTTTTTCGTGTCTGAGCCATAACGTCTTTATTCATGAAGGTATTCTGAAATAACTTGTTACAAATATTCATCATCATGAATCGATGTGTAGCGCATAAGACACTGGGACCCGTCTTTTAAAACATAGTACGACTAAAATCGACCATAGGTCAAAACTGTGATATCTGTTTTCTTGCAATATGGAGACATTATACAGAAAACATGCTACCTGCCCGTAGGCCTACACATAAAATCTTGAACACATTAAATTGGTAACGTGTTTTGTTACTGGTATCAGCAAGAGCGTTCAGACAAAATTTTGGTCGTACAATACGATAAGATGTTTGATAATTCTAGCCCTAGCTGTTTCTGGCAGACGGACAGACAGACAGACACACGGATAGACGAACGGGGGTAAACCTATTGTCCCCTCCTGCTCATCTCATTGACTCTTTGAAGTCGTCAGGAAATTTTTCTTCGCGAGACTTCTATAGGGAATCGACAGAAGGTAATTCTTTTAGGTAATAAATCGCATACTTAAGTCGCAAAATGAAATACAGTGTCAGTCGCAAATAAGAGTTCAGATCAAATATAAAAATTGGCAGGTCGACATACAGTGAATGTTTTACAGTCTAGATAAAAATTAAGTTCTTTCAAAAACGCAACGGGTATGCAACGTCTTATTTACATATATTTATGGAGTATGCATGCTAATTTTAGAAAACAACATGGATTATTGGATTGCAAATCAATTTGACATGTTATTCACCAGTTTCGTAACTTAGTCGAGGGAATTTCCATGCAATGAGTGCGACCAGTCAACATTTTGTAAACATTACTTGTCTGTTTCATTTGTTATCTCACCACATACACATATTTATGTTCAACTTATCGTAAAACTTAAATACACACACTGTCTAAAGCAAAATAAATAATTTGAAGACCATTTCATACCTTCGGCCTGCCAGTTGTTTGTTTTGATCGGTCGCAACAGGAAGAGGGGGAGTGCAGTCGTTTATAGGGCGTGGAATGAAGAGACGGTTTCTGCTCACACCCTATAAACGACTGTACTCCCCCTTTTCCTGTTGCGACCGATGAAAACAAACAACTGGTAAGCCGAAGTTAAGAAATCGTCTTCAAAATAGTTATTTTGCATTACACGGTGTGTATATTTAAGTTTATTACATACTCGTGTCTATTCCCCGTTAAGTTATTATATACTGGTACCGGAAACGTCAATATTTTTCCATACACTGACGCCTGAATTTCATATCGGGTGCGTGACGTAATTCAGAGTGTGTTGTTGCACTATTTTTTTCTATTTAGTTCAATATTGTCAATCCTATTCAGGCTGTTGAACAAATTTATGATATTAACATAATATTTTACGTGTAGATGCGTATGTAATAAAAAGGTTATTATCTTTGCATCGGAAAATATGCAGTCGTTCTTCAGCGGAAGAATATTGCGCTCCTAAAGTCGCGCAATATTTTTGCTGAAGAACTCGTGCATATTTCTCGATACAAAGCTAATAACCTATAAATATTTTACCTCTAAGTGTGACCTTGACCTTGGAGCTAGGGAACTGTGTCTTGTGCACGACACATTGTCTCATGATGGTGAACATTTATGCCAAGTTTTTTTTAGAATCCCTTAGTGCATAAAGAAGGCACGGACACGAAAATTTGAGCCTTTTTTTATCTTTGACATCTTAAGTGTGATATTGACTTTGAAGAGAAAAGAAAACGAAAAGGATGTGCATTAACTACATATTGCCTGTGTGTGAAGTTTGAGAGAGGTAGGTGTAATAGTATTCAAGTAATTGCAGGACCAAATTTATGAGTACACACATACAAACAGATCGGACAGACAGACTGTATGGTGACTTCCCCTCCTTCAAATTTCGTTTGCGGGTTATAATTATGAAGAAATATTACAGGAGGAAGGGAAACGCCGATATTTAATAAATAAGTCAGTTGCTAACAGGCATACAGTCTTTTTTACGAAAGTCGCAAACATTTGAACAGTACTACAAGCAAACATGCATACAGTCAGGACATCACACCGAATCCTCTTTCATTGACGGTTATAAACAAATTGGAGGGTTTAGCAATGATTTTATTTAATTGTACCACACTAGCATTGTTTCTTTATCCACTAAACAGTGGGATTTATATGTAGATCATTCTTCAAGCAAGAAAATATGTACTTTTGACGCCAACAATGTGCAATTTCTGGACAAAATCAATGATCAATCGAGTAATTGCTATATATTTACCTGAAATCAGACCAACACATTATATAAAGAAACAAATCATGTTCAGCTTCAAAAGAAATATAAATATACACACCAACAAAGCACATTAATCACTTTAAAATAGTTTTTTCCCAACTTTTAGCCGTCAGATTATAGTTTTGATCGGTCGCAACAGAAAAAGGGGGTACAGTCGTTTATTGGGTGTGTGCTTCGACTTCTTCCGTTTCTCCTTAAAAATTAAAATATAGCTTGAATCAAAATATGCATGAGTACTTTCTTTCTCTGAATAAATCTATATATAATTATTAGAGCTACACTGTTATAACATGAACCTTAACGGAGATTAAATTAAAAGTACTTGCAGAGATTCAAGGTATACGTGAAAGTGAGAAATTGTAATATGTACGATGATACTGTATATTTCGTGCAGGATCGAAGATTTTGCAAAAATAATGTATTAAACGGACTGTAGTATTCAAACTCCAAAGCGTCAAGAGATACTTGAATTTACTTGCAACAAACCCACAGGAAGCATGGGTATTTTGGAGTTATTGTTTCTTTTTTCTTTTAAAATATTATTCAACAAACTGAACATGGCATATACGTTGATCTATCGAATATTTTGTGTCTATTAAGATACGATAAAAACACTTTGAACACTGATAAACGCCTATGCTCAAATCACCGACTAAGATTCTGTTTTACATCAAAACGGTCCTAAGAATCAAACAGTTACTAATATATGAACATCTAGGACCTACTTTAAATTAAGAAAATTCTATACCCAGAAACAATTTTCTAGAAAGGCCCGGGTCTGGCAGATTTCAGTGGGCAGTGTCCGTGCTTGTACGAACGTTCAGTCTATGAGATCTTTAAAAAAAAAACAATAATCTGCCCCCTCCCCACTCTTAGGTAGATTTAATTGCAATCAAAATGTACACGTTTACCTCTTAGGCCGAATACGCCTTCCATGCCGTCCAGTATGGACGGCACAGCCACATTCAGTTTGATGGTTTCACTTTGATCCATGGCAGATGACTGAAAATCAAATATAGATAGAAATGACGTAACATAGTGTGACAATGTATTAATGACATAATTTATACCGAAAAGCATGCGATTAATTCAATGCACAGCTACTGCGCCCCTCTTGTAATTCGTAGTATAGGCTTCAAGTATGAAACCTAAATATGTTTAAAATGGTTGTGCACAATGAAGAAACATGAAATGGTAGTCTATATATCAATAAAAATTACTTTTGTCCACTGTCGGATCCTAAAATATCGTGAAAATAACGTTTTTCCTAAATTCCACCCGCTCGTACGTATGCTTTTTTATTTTGGTGTACCACCGACTCGGACGTAAGAAAACACCTTCGCCGACGGCCGGGGGTTTGCCGGGCTATTTTTGAAACTGCATACAACGGTGACCGATCTGTAAAAGTGGGAATATCGTACCGGTATGACGAAAATACAAGACATTTCAACAGTAATGTAGCCATTTACAACGAGAAAATTACGGGGAGGTAGCCAAATACCTGAATGTTAGAAAAAAACAAATAATATGAAAATTTCAACACATCACCATCAAGGTGCGCTCATTGTAGGTCATCAAATTCCCCATAACAAAGCTATAAAAATGAAAAAAAAAAAAGAACTGCGAAGAAAAACGTTACCTGGACTGGTAAGAACAGCCACAACAAGAGCTGTCCGTAAGCGCTTTTCTCAGTGCTTGACTCTGAATTAGAGCTTTGCCAGTAAAAAAAATTCCAAGTAAAAAAGGGATATAATTCTGTCAAAATTCAAATCAGAGTTATGGGACTTGTGTCTCCTGGTGAAGACTTTGATAGAAAATAACTATTTTGAGTTTCAAGTCAAAAGCTTTAATAGTAACAGAGATATTTGACTTTATCAAAAATTTTAACAAAAAATTCTAAGTTAAAAAGGGGCATAATTCTGTCAAAATTCAAATCAGAGTTATGGGAATTGTGTCTCCTGGTGTAGACTTTGATAGTAAATAACTATTTTGAGTTTCAAGTCAAAAGCTTTAATAGTAACAGAGATATTTGACTTTATCAAAAATTTTAACAAAAAATTCTAAGTTAAAAAGGGGCATAATTCTGTCAAAATTCAAACAGAGTTATGGGGATTGTTTCACCTGGTGTAGATTTTGATGGTAAATAAGTATTTTAAGTTTCAAGTCAAAAGCTTTGATAGTAACAGAGATATTTGACTTTATCAAAAAATTTAACAAAAAATTCTAAGTTAAAAAGGGGCATAATTCTGTCAAAATTCAAATCAGAGTTATGGGGATTGTTTCCCCTGATGTAGACTTTGATAGTAAATATCTATTTTAAGTTTCAAGTCAATAGCTTTGATAGTAACAGAGATATTTGACTTTATCAAAAACTTTAACCAACGGCGACGCCGACGCCGGGGTGAGTGCAATAGCTCTACTTTTTCTTCGAAAAGTCGAGCTAAAAAGCGCCCTGCTCGCACGTATTATGCCACCGGTCAACGCTTACGTTGGGACTCGGTATACATACGTTTATGGAAAATATGATATATAAAATTCCCAAGATAAAAATGAAGAATAAGTACATAATAAAAAGGTCAGTATAGCCACAATGGTACACCTAGCTTCGTAGCAATTATGAGGACACTAGGTGTGCTATTTTGACAAGAAGACCAAATGAAGCGATATATTAACCTCATATTAAATGTTCCAATCTAGGATAAAGTACTTATTGTAAGGACTTACATCTGTGTTTTTCATGTTATCAACATAAATGTGCACAGCTGTAGAAAAAGCTGACTTATGTTCGAATGCATAATTTCTTTATATCCCTGTCTTACACACTCGCATTCATTTATTGATCGATATTTACTTTTATTTTATAGGAAAATCGACCACACACGATAAAGTAAGCTATGTACTCCCGAACAAGGAGGTAACTGTGATTTTTTTTGTCATTTATTTTCCTAAAATACATGTGGCAGGTATTTGTCTGAGTATTTCCCTACAATTATTTTACTTGACAGTTTAAGGCTGTACTTATGTGATATAATAAAGTAAAGAATTTGTTTGTTTGTTTTGTTGGGTTTAACGTCGCACCGACACTGTTTGTCAACAATGTTGGTATCGTACAAGACATTTCCATTCAGATGGAGAATATCAGTTTATATAGCATTTATACTTGTTGGTTGATTGAACACAATTAAACATCTGGCCATGAATGCTACTTGCGGGACCTGAGATGTTATATTCGACACTGAAGGGTTTTATCCAGTATGGGCAAAGGTCGAGCGGAAAACAACATCTCGGATCTATCCATTGTTATAATAAACCCATCAGATTTAGCTTAATTTAGGAGTTACGACGTTAGAAGAACGTCCCTGATTTGAATAGGAAAATGACGTCATACCTCATGTTTACTGCATTGATAATGCGAGAACGTATTCAAGTCGGTGGTAACGAAACCATACACTTTAACATCGACAGAAAACTTTGGTTATGACTAACATGCATTGCAATACGAGATTACACAATGTAAACATTTGTATCTATGTGTATGACTTTGTTCAGATATGAAAACAAGCCTGACTCGCTATGAATATTACAAATGTTTAAAGAACAGTATAAGAAGTTAAAGCTAGAACTAAGGTATCAAGTGCTGTCGTTCTTTCTTTGTGTTACGCCATTTTCTTCTTTTAAAACACCACAGTATTGATATCCCTGGTTTCAAGGCTTATAAATACATTTTGTTTATATAAATAAATCTTGGAGGCATAGAAAGGCTAAAATTCAGCATTAAGTGCAATCAAGAAATTTTAGGTTGTGTTACATACATAATTTATATGCCTGGCATTTGTTATCAATTAACCATATACCTTATCGATGTTTAGTTAGCTTTTATGTATCGAACTATATAGGTGGAAAATACACGTTTTATAATCAATGCCATTATTTGAAACATATTTTCACATATTCTATAAGTATTTATCATGCTATTGTATCCCTCTGAGATTCAGTGTGTTTGAATAGTATTTCATTGATCTTTATTTTCTCACTCATATAAATAACATATAAGTCAATATACTACACGTATAAGTTATTTCAAATATTAATGCCTCAGAATTCAGTTCCTGGAAATGTGATACAGTCGGATGAAAGTACCGAAGATATATTCGAGTCAAGATTTCAAGCATTGGAGCAAACGGTAACAGAGACAAGACAAGTAGCGGGTGAAACACACAGCCTACAGCAATCAATATGTGAACGGATGGCATCTATTGAACAACATATACGGGAAAGACAGGTATTCCTTGAGCTTTACAATATTAAGAAAATAGCACGGAAATGCACGGTTATTTTTCAACATTTCCATCTGTTGATCTCAAAATTCATTTTGATTGCTTGCTGTTTTAGCCAGAGAAAAAAAGGATAATTCTGATAATTCTAACACAATCCGCAGCAATTTCTATAATTTCAAAGAGCAAACCGCATATACATACATCGAAAAAAATAGCTGTTCCGTTTCACCCTACGATTGTAATATAAGAGATTCTACTCTTCTTCCATTTATATGCCGTTTATTTACTCATTTTTTTCCAGTGCTAAATGGTAGTAATAAACAATACATATTTTTTTGTGAGAAAAACAATATCTATTTATTATTTAGAAGTAATTTTCTCCTTGAGAAAATTTTGCCAGTCCATCATAGGCGTACCACTAAGTTGCCTGTTAAACATCAGTGTCATATTTCATAATGTCTCCGGTGCAATTAAGGACGCTCGCTACAGTTTCGTAATTTTTTTCTCAATAATAGATTTTGATGAAATATTTTGTATTAAAAGATCATGTTAAGATATATTAAAAAAATGAAATAAAAATACTAGGTCACCAGCTTTATTTCAATTTAATTTGCCCCTAGATATGGTGCTATTTTAAACATTTTTCAAAATTTCTGTAATCCTAAAATATCTTTCAGTAAAGTACAATAATCAGCATAAATATGATTATCTAAGCATTTTTATAACGGAAAACAATATATCTATTTGAAACATGCTCAGAGAAATCAAAAGAACATGATTTTGTAAAGAAAGGAATACTTGTTCAGCAGACACAAGGGCTATTTTTGCATATTTTTGTCAGTTTTAAGTTGGTACTTCTGCTATTTTATCGAGTTTCACATAATAGAATTTAATCAAACTCTGTACATACCTTTGGTTATGTCTACCTTATCTAAAACAAAAAGAAAATTGATAGGTCACCATATTAGATC